>NC_092343.1:170957500-171262500 GCF_046630445.1 Rutidosis leptorrhynchoides
TAATTACATGATTACATATACAACCTACTTACTTGCAATCACTTACGCATTTACTGCATACATGCTAGCAATATAAATAATCATACCATCACAAGTATAATAACTAAACTTCCAACCACACAAGTGTGACGATCGCTCCAAATCCATATGGACGAACACGTTATTCATCGATTTCATTGCGAGGTATTTGACCTCTATATGAGATGTTTTGTAAACATTGCATTCTTTTGAAAAGGCACACCATAAATGAATATTTAAATCAAAGGTTTTCGACATTTGATGATTTCTACATATAGACAATCACCGTAAATAATAGTTTACAATAGTACTTCCATTGACAATGCAGTCAAAATAAGATACACGGTGATGATTTGGTGAATGCAACGTTTCCTTGATAAACATGTCATGTAAGACTCCATGCACATAGCTTGTCTAACATATAAGCAAACAGCGGAAGACTTCTAGGGAACCTGAGAATAAACATGCTAACAAGTGTCAACACAAAGGTTGGTGAGTTCATAGTTTTAATGTTTCGTATAATCTGTATATAAAGGTGGATCACAAGATTTCAGTTGTTTCATCCAGAAACGTTTATCAAAATATTCTACAAGATTGAGCACCCTGGTAACTAAACTTAACGTATATATAATCTGTACCCTTTGTATAATCATCTTAATAATACACGCAAACCAACGTGTACGCTTCTCAAATAGCATACGTCCGTTAAAAGGCTAGTGCTCTAGCTCGGACGGGGATATCAAGCCCTATGGATCCATATACTACTACTCGCGCCCACCAGTTCTTATAACTGGCAGTTACTAGTTACCAAAGCTAAGAGATTTTCGGTTCAAACTCAGTGTAGAATTTAGTATGTACTTGTATCCATTGTGTTTAAAATAAAGTGCATGTATTCTCAGCCCAAAAATATAGATTGCAAAAGCAATTAAAAAGGGAGCAAATGAAACTCATGCATATAAATATTGTATATCGGTTAATAAAGCATTTGCATGTATTCTCAGCCCAAAAATGTAGAGAGTAAAAGGGATCTTATGAAACTCACAGTTTAATATTGATATACAATATTGCAGGAAAGCACGTAGACGCATCGGAGATGATAAACACGAGGTTTGATTCGCAAAAATACCCCCGAACATTACCCATAATTTCCTTGGCAATAACCCATATTTTCCTTAGCTCTAGCTCGCTCGGAAACTCGTTTTGAAAATTACTTGGACAGCACTCCGTCGTAATATTTTTTGTACATTATTATTTTTGTATCGCAAAAATAATAACACTAATAATAATAAAAAAAATAAGATTAATAATAATCTTAATAATAATAATAATAATAATAATAATAATTCACTGTAGCAAATAGTGATTTTCGAAAACACTGTAGCATTTTGAGTAATGTGGCAATTTGAAAACACTGTAACAAATTAGTGTTTAACTGGTTCATCTTAAACGCTTTAGTTAACTTATCTAAATATCAATTGAATCAATAAACGAATGTTACTATCGTTTATTATATATATGTATATATCTTTTTAATATACATAAATCAGTTTTTAAATACACATTGGAAGTTATTTATAAATAAATTTTAATAATAAATATTTCAACTTATCATATACATTCAAATAGATATTTAAACCAATAAGTTTAATGTACGGTATCAAACAATTAATACATTGTTACCTTTTCATGTTATAGTATATATGTATCTATTTACATATAATTGTTCGCGAATCGTCAAAAACAACCGAAGGGTATTTAAATATATAAAAGTAATTCAAAAATTTTGAGATTCAGTTTTACAGACTTTGCTTATCGTGTCGGAAATGTTAATCATACAAAGATTAAGTTTAAATTTAGTCGAAATTTCTGGGTCATCACAGTACCTACCCGTTAAAGAAATTTCGTCCCGAAATTTGAGTGAGGTCGTCATGGCTAACAATAAAAATGTTTTCATGACGAATATGAGTTGATAAATAGAATTTTATTACCGTTGAGTAACATGGATAAAACAATCCAATTACTCAGAGCGTATAAGAGAAGTTATCGTAATTGAGTGAAATGGAGAATAGAGATGCGTCTTATCTCTTGATGTAGTAACGATTGATTTCCGGAATTTAAGGAATAGAAAATCTTCATTATCTAAATAAGATTTGATTCTTCGGGAATTAAGGAAATTATGATTTCCTTTGATTAAATGCGTAATCTACCTCGATTGCTATGTCTGATATTTCTCTATAAATTGACCTCTTCCGTTTCATTTATTTTCACCACTCCTACTTTCTTTCCCAATTAATACATTCAAAAGATTGTGAAAATGTTTAATCCAGTTCTGGTTCTTGACCTAATATTGACGTTTGCCACACTCATCCTTCTTTTCCAGCTCCCACCAGAAGAATCTGTTTATTTCTATTATGCTCTAGGGATAGTTGTATTTATCATTCTCCCGTGTCTTTATATTGCTATACGCATTGATATACACAGTTTGTAATTTCAGGTTTGTTATCGGGCTTATATCTCCCCTTATATTTCAATGTCCCTACTTCTGTCTTCTATAATCATTGTCATTCACAGTTAATACTTCCTCCTATTTGATGCGATTTATACTCCAATTTCTATTTCGGAGCTTTGTCCCTTCGTTTCTTCTTCTTGCGATTAGGCATCTCTTGTAATGGTCCAGAATTCGTAGGTATGGAGTTTTGGATGAACATAGTTAATGTTCCGAGAAGGTAATCGTAATCGTACGATCTTGATTTGTCAAATTACCAGAATATCCGGAAAAGACCGAATCATCAAGAAAAATATTTTCTTGATATGTTTAGAGGTTAAATAGAATAAAAGAGTTATGTAACATTGTTCATGATGAGGGTGTGATCTGTGAACCTTTATCACGTTCCATTAGAAACTCAGCATGACTTACTGTAATATAATCACGTTGATCAAGTGTCATTATATTATATTAACTCATGCTTCAATTCCCAACATTACTTCAACAACATCTATTTTTCAAAATTTTCAGAAATTAGAAACTAAAATAGTTTCTTTTATGATGTAACACATATAGCGTGAAGAGATAAATAATTTCGGATGATAATAGTTATGAAGATATCTTCAGAAATATCGAAGATATTTATAATGAAAGATATGATAATATCTTAGAATTTCTAATATCGAAGGATGATGAAGAATATTGTCCGCAAGGGTTTAGATTCGGAAGCAAGGTATTCGTTAATGGCTTCAACAGATACTGAATCATTTGGATTCTTTGAAGACAGGTTTTGTCCTTGTGATTTATCCACAGCCTCTTTCATACTTTGCTCAATCCGTTTTCCAGTTCCAAACTTTCTCTTTTTCTCAGCTTTACCACCATACTATTCTTTATCATCAAACTTTTGACTGTTAAGGTCGTTTACAGTTTTTGCTGCTTCATCAACATTTTTCCAAAATTCGGAGAACTAGTTTAGTAGTTTGGGGTGTTTTTCGGAAACTTCACATTCGAAGTATGTAAGTCCAGGAGGTAGACGTTATATGTACACATATAACTGTTGGCGTATACGTGCTACAAGATTTCAAAATACTGATTGCTAATTCCCGATAGTTGGTATGGCAATTGCCGTTATAAGATGTGGATGAGTACATGATACGGTTTCAATGAGTATAAGGATTTTTTGAAAGGTCAAAGATCAATGAAGTCGTTGGTAGATTTACTGCTAATGTGGTGGAACATGAAAGATTCCCCGATAACAAAAACGTATGTGCCAAAGTTATAAGTCTGAAAGGTCGTCGTTGACTAGTTGAATGGGTGATAATACTGGATACTTTTAAAAAGGAATTGCAAGGTTACTTTCAGTAATAATAATGCCGAAGGATTTATCACAGATACGTGTTAAAGTTTTACTTAGGTTTCGAGAGCTTTTCAGATATATGATTATAAGTACAAATCTTTCTTCTCGTAGATATCGTGTAGTTGGTTTGTCTTCTCGTTTGTTCATTAGTTGAAGTGTTTCCAAGAATTTCGATGGGTTTGAACGCAAAATATAATCATATGATGTTCTAGTACTGTTCTGAATTCAAAGCATGGGTTTCGAAGCATGGTTTTGAAAGATGTAGGAATCTAAGAGTGATGTTTTTCGTTTAATCTTGACTTGGATTCTGATCTATCGAAATCAGAATATGAAATTGAATGAAAATGGTTATTCTGCGATGAACAGATACGTATATCTATAGGTTTGAGCAGTATAGTTAATGATTGCTGAATCAGAATTGAAGAATGTATAGTGTAACATATTAATGTGGAATTTATATATTTCTAGGGTATTACCTACCCGTTAAAATATTCTCATCATTAACAGTTTGTACAAAAGGATTTTCAATTACAATCTTTATGAAAATATATGTATGTATATTTCCTTCAGATGTAATATAGATTTAATGAGTTATTAAACTCATTTGATTTTCGGTTGGAACTAGAAACGAATAATCTCTTCTATATTAAAGATTACATAATCGTCGCAGGATATTTCTCCAATGAAGTTATGAATTAATACTTCATCGTTTATGGTTATTAGTATTCTTCGGTGCCTACGGTGCGTATGAGGTTGATACTCGTGGGACAGATTGTGAGGTTAAGGTTTACGGTGCGGATGTTGTTGTTGGTGGTGCTGGTACTGTTATTGGTTGTGCTGCTGGTTCTGGTGGTGCTACCGGTGCTGCCTGTGATGCCTGCAAATTGTGCATCATATTCTCCAAAGCCACAACTCGAGCGCGAAGCTCGTTAACTTCTTCTATTATTCCGGGATGATTGGCGGTTGGTACGAGAGGATGAATAAAGTTTAAAATTCTAGTTATCATATAATCGTTGCGAAATATCCTAGAAATTAGGGTAAAGATAGTGTTTCGAACGGGTTCGCCGGTAAGTGCCTCAGGTTCCTCACCAAGAGGTGAATTCGGTTGGTGGAAAGGATCGCCTTCCTCTTGTCTCCATTGATTAAGTTGATTACGAACCCATCCCCAATTCATCCAGAATTGGTGATGACTGATTGGTTGATTCATTCCGGTTACACTGCTTTCGGAACTCAGGTGGAAATTCATATCGGAATCCGAAGAACTCGAATTACTTGCAGAATTCATCTTACACGGTTAGATAAATAATTTTCGATGTGAAATGATTTTCGGATATCGGATGATATTTTAATTACATAGAATACCTTTATATAGTACAAAGGATCCGTAAATTATGGAGAAACTTTCGAAAACTGTCAAGTAAAGGTAACAGTAACAGATACGTTAAGATATTCATTTTGTCTATACACTAGTCATGCAATCCATGCAATAAGGTGTGTCTAGACTACAAATGATAAGCAGGTAATTTTCCACACAAGGAATGATAAGCAGGTAATTTCTAACAAAAAAATTATAAGCAACAACTTTTATCATGCAGACATGGTCGAAGTCCAGACTCACTAATGTATCCTAACAATAACCGGTTAGACACACTAATGCAAATTCTGGTTCGCTAAGACCAACGCTCTGATACCAACTGTGACGATCGCTCCAAATCCATATGGACGAACACGTCATTCATCGATTTCATTGCGAGGTATTTGACCTCTATATGAGATGTTTTGTAAACATTGCATTCTTTTGAAAAGGCACACCATAAATGAATATTTAAATCAAAGGTTTTCGACATTTGATGATTTCTACATATAGACAATCACCGTAAATAATAGTTTACAATAGTACTTCCATTGACAATGCAGTCAAAATAAGATACACGGTGATGATTTGGTGAATGCAACGTTTCCTTGATAAACATGTCATGTAAGACTCCATGCACATAGCTTGTCTAACATATAAGCAAACAGCGGAAGACTTCTAGGGAACCTGAGAATAAACATGCTAACAAGTGTCAACACAAAGGTTGGTGAGTTCATAGTTTTAATGTTTCGTATAATCTGTATATAAAGGTGGATCACAAGATTTCAGTTGTTTCATCCAGAAACGTTTATCAAAATATTCTACAAGATTGAGCACCCTGGTAATTAAACTTAACGTATATATAATCTGTACCCTTTGTATAATCATCTTAATAATACACGCAAACCAACGTGTACGCTTCTCAAATAGCATACGTCCGTTAAAAGGCTAGTGCTCTAGCTCGGACGGGGATATCAAGCCCTATGGATCCATATACTACTACTCGCGCCCACCAGTTCTTATAACTGGCAGTTACTAGTTACCAAAGCTAAGGGATTTTCGGTTCAAACTCAGTGTAGAATTTAGTATGTACTTGTATCCATTGTGTTTAAAATAAAGTGCATGTATTCTCAGCCCAAAAATATAGATTGCAAAAGCAATTAAAAAGGGAGCAAATGAAACTCACGCATATAAATATTGTATATCGGTTAATAAAGCATTTGCATGTATTCTCAGCCCAAAAATGTAGAGAGTAAAAGGGATCTTATGAAACTCACAGTTTAATATTGATATACAATATTGCAGGAAAGCACGTAGACGCATCGGAGATGATAAACACGAGGTTTGATTCACAAAAATACCCCCGAACATTACCCATAATTTCCTTGGCAATAACCCATATTTTCCTTAGCTCTAGCTCGCTCGGAAACTCGTTTTGAAAATTACTTGGACAGCACTCCGTCGTAATATTTTTTGTACATTATTATTTTTGTATCGCAAAAATAATAACACTAATAATAATAAAAAAAATAAGATTAATAATAATCTTAATAATAATAATAATAATAAGGGAGCAAATCTTAAAATACATTTTTATAATAGCGTTTTACTGTAGCAAAGTTACTGTAGCAATTCACTGTAGCAAAGTCAATTTCACTGTAGCAAATAGTGATTTTCGAAAACACTGTAGCATTTTGAGTAATGTGGCAATTTGAAAACACTGTAACAAATTAGTGTTTAACTGGTTCATCTTAAACGCTTTAGTTAACTTATCTAAATATCAATTGAATCAATAAACGAATGTTACTATCGTTTATTATATATATGTATATATCTTTTTAATATACATAAATCAGTTTTTAAATACACATTGGAAGTTATTTATAAATAAATTTTAATAATAAATATTTCAACTTATCATATACATTCAAATAGATATTTAAACCAATAAGTTTAATGTACGGTATCAAACAATTAATACATTGTTACCTTTTCATGTTATAGTATATATGTATCTATTTACATATAATTGTTCGCGAATCGCCGAAAACAACCGAAGGGTATTTAAATATATAAAAGTAATTCAAAAATTTTGAGATTCAGTTTTACAGACTTTGCTTATCGTGTCGGAAATGTTAATCATACAAAGATTAAGTTTAAATTTAGTCGAAATTTCTGGGTCATCACAACAAGCTAGCATAACGTTAGCATATAACTCGAACAATATAATATGCTACAATACAATGCACAACCATGGTTAACCAATCGAACGAGGGAACGATATTTAAAAGACCGTCGGAGTTCATAACAACCATTAGTGTACTTAACACGTCGTACACTAACCCCACGGGTGGCATCTTAACACGTCGATACCCCGGGTGGTGCCTTAACACGTCGACACTTCACCCCGAGTGGTGTCTTAACACGTTGACACTTCACTCGTTACATCTCTCGGAGTGGCATCTTAACACGTCGATGCTTCCCTCCCGAGTGGTGTCTTAACATGTCGACACTTCACTCGCCACGTGAGAAGTGGTGTCTTAATACGTCGACACTTCACAACTCTTACCACAAATAAATACATCATATATGCACGCATATAATTATTCCACTCACCTTATCGCCTTCGTTGATCTAGTGAATCAAGCTCGCAACCTTCAATGAAATGCACCTATCACATTATACATTTAATTAACATACAACCTAGCGGCATTAACCACTATCACTCAATTCTTGAGCATTTAATGTCCTAACCGCATTAAATGACTCACACCCACCAAACCGCCCATTAATGGCCATGACTCGTCATAAATCACTAAAAGCTAGTGATTGGAGCCTAATATCACCAACAAACACAAACTATGGGTATTTCATACCCATTTCACCCAATTAGGTCAACCATGACTCATTTGACCCATTTTAACACTTATATACACAAACTTGGTCAAACTTAACCCTTTAACAAGCTTTCATCATTTACAAGTGTGTTAGTGACTAGCAACTCAATTTAACACTTACAAAACCCCAATTACATGAACAAACCCTAGGTTAACAACATTTGGGTTTTCTTACATCAAATTAAGCTAAATCCACCCATTAAATCCCCAAATGGGTCTTACAAGTCCCGAATGGCCAAACCGTAGCCATAAATTAACTAAAAATCAAAATACGGAGTTAAGACTTACCAACACTATCCACTCGTAGCCAAGAACGAGGAGAACAACTTTAATTCTTGCTCCAAATATCAACTCTCAAATCTTCACTCTCAAATCTCACTTTGAATCCAATTGGGTTTTTATGTTTTGAGAGGAAATTAGAGAAGAAAATGGAAAAGAAAATGAATAAAAAGGATAAATGGCTGAGACTTAAAGTCTCAATCAGATCTACACGTGAAAATACGAAAATGCTATTGATTCACTCTTTTTAAAAGATAAAACCGGAACCAGTTCACCCAGTGGGTTGCGGCGCGACAACATATGTCGCGGCGCGGCAATGCACATAAAATTTGATCTCTTTAATCTGGTTCCTGACTCTTGATTCGCGTTATATGTCGCGGCGCGACCTTCCTCTCCGCGGCACGACAATGGCCATAGTCTGACCACCTTTCCATATTTTAAACTCACAAAGATTTACATGACTTTTAAGCTTCGTTCTCGCTTCTCATATACACTAGACTTCATCCTAAGGCCTCGCCCGACTTAACGCCATCTAAACTCATGCATATACTTATACATGCATACCTTCTTAAGCATATATATTATATTCATATATACATTTACACAACAAATAACACTCATGTTTATTTATCATAAACAACGAAATATAAACGTACAAATGGTTAAACACGTACCTTTAGGCATGTACGGGAAAAACGGGATGTTACAACTCTCCCCCACTTGAATCGGAGCGCGTCCTCGCAATTCAAGCCGCATGACAAGCCGGAAGATAAACTAAAATAAACTCTTCGGATTCCCACGTATATTCAGAACCCTTTCAATGTAGCCATTGCACTTTGAAAGTTCTAACTTCCTTGTTTCGCAACATCTTAACCTTCTCATCAAGAATTGCAATTGGCTCTTCAGCATACTCTAATTTGTTGTTCAACGCAATCTCATCTAACGGCACCCAAGTCGAGTCATCCGCAAGACACTTACGGAGATGGGAAACATGAAACGTATTATGAATCCCCGAAACCTCTTCAGGCAACTCTAGTCTATAAGCAACCAAACCAACGCGTGCCAAAACCTTGAAAGGACCAATAAACCGAGGAGCTAACTTTCCTCGCCTTCGAAACCAGATAACACCCTTCCATGGAGAAACCTTAAGCATCACCATGTCACCTTCTTCAAATTCGATCGTTCGTCTACCTTTATCGGCATAAGATTTTTGTCTATCTTGCACCGCCTTAAGTCGAGCCCGAATCATCTCAATCTTACTATTTGTCTCTAGAACCAAATCAGTACTCCCGATTTCTCGTTGACCCACTTCACCCCAACAAATAGGAGTTCGACACCTACGCCCATAAAGCATCTCATAAGGTGGCATTCCAATACTAGTGTGGTAACTATTACTGTACGAGAATTCCACTAATGGTAAGTGCTCATCCCAACTTCCACCAAAATCAATAATACACGCCCTTAACATATCCTCCAACGTTTGATTCGTACGCTCAGTTTGACCATCCATTTGAGGATGATACGCCGTGCTCATTTTCAATTGAGTACCCATATCTTCATGAAACTTATTCCAAAACCGAGGAGTGAAACGAGTATCTTGATCCGAAACGATAGATATAGGAACCCCATGTCTCAATATCACCTCCTTGATAAACAACTTAGAGAAAGTCTCCGACGATATCGTTTCCAGAATGAGAAGAAACAAGGCACTCTTCGTTAATCTATCAACTATCACCCAAATTGTATCATATTGGGTTCTCGCCGTCTTTGGTAACTTGGTAATGAAGTCCATGGTAATGTGCTCCCATTTCCATTTCGGGACTTCCAAAGGTTGCAACGTACCGTAAGGCTTTTGGTGTTCGGATTTGACTTGCAAACACGTGACATATTGTTCAACATACTTAACAACATCACGTTTCATACCGGGCCACCAATACTCTTTCTTCAAATCAAAGTACATTTTCGTCGCGCCCGGATGAATGGAATACTTTGACTTATGTGCTTCATCAAGTAGCACCCGCCGGTAATCACCTATCTTAGGCACCCACACTCTTCCTTGAAAAGACAACAAACCATGCGGGCCTAAAGTAATGAACTCCATTTGCCCCACGATTCGTTCCTCATGCTTGTTGTGAACATACGCTTCTATTTGAATCTCACCAAGCTTTACAAGAAAATTGTTAGTAATAATCATACGTAACAATCCCAATCGTAACGCCGGATGTTGACTCTTTTGGCTTAACGCATCCGCAACCACATTTGCCTTACCCGGAGGATAAAGTATCTCACAATCATAATCTTTTACCACATCCATCCACCTACGTTCATGATAATTCAAATCTCTTTGAGTGAAAAGATGTTTCAAACTCTTATGATCCGAATAAATCGTACACTTGACACCATACAAATAGTGGCGCCAAATTTTCAACGCATGAACCACCGCCGCCAATTCAATATCATGAGTCGGGTATCTCTTTTCGTGTTCCTTTAATTGTCGAGAGGCGTAAGGGATGACTTTACCTCTTTGCATTAGAACACACCCGATTCCATTTAATAAGGCGTCACAATATACCGTCATATCTTCAATCCCTTCCGGTAATACCAACACCGGAGCTTGACACAATTTCTTCTTTAACAATTGGAAAGCAATTTCTTGCTCGTTTTCCCAATTAAACCTTACGTTCTTCCTCATCAACTTTGTCAATGGAGAGGCAATTTTGGAAAAGTCTTGGATAAATCGACGATAATAACCAGCCAATCCGAGAAAACTTCAAATTTCTGTAGGCGTAGTCAGTTTTCCCCAACTCTTCACCGTCTCAATCTTCCCCGGATCAACTTGAATACCTTCTTTATTCACAATATAGCCAAGGAATTGAACTTCCCTTAGCCAAAATTCACATTTGGAGAATTTAGCATACAACTTCTCCTTCCGCAACGTCTTCAACACTTCACGCAAATGGTGTTCATGTTCCTTCGTACTCTTAGAATAAACAAGTATGTCGTCAATGAACACAATTACCGACTTGTCCAACATAGGTTGGCACACTCGGTTCATAAGATCCATGAATGCTGCTGGTACATTCGTGAGACCAAAAGGCATAACTACAAACTCAAAGTGCCCGTAATGAGTTCGAAAATCCGTTTTCTCTATATCTTCCTCACGGACCCGCACTTGGTGATAGCCGGACCTTAAGTCAATCTTAGAAAAATACGTTGCACCTTGGAGTTGGTCAAACAAATCGTCAATCCGAGGCAATGGATAACGATTATTGATCGTCACTTTGTTCAACTCCCGATAGTCGATGCACATCCGCATACTACCATCCTTCTTCTTCACAAATAAAATCGGAGCACCCCATGACGAGGAGCTCGGGGGAATAAAACCCTTTTCAAGCAACTCTTGGGTTTGATTTAACAACTCTTGCATTTCTGTTGGTGCTAAACGATAAGGAGTTTTAGCAATGAGGGTAGCCCCCTGAACCAACTCAATGCGAAATTCAACTTGTCTTTCCGCCGGAACACCCGGTAACTCATCCGGAAAAACGTCTTCAAATTCATTAACCACCGGAATTTCACGAATGGATGGTAGCTCATCACGAGTATCAACAACATGGGTAAGAAAAGCCATGCCGCCACTAACAAGGAAACGACGTGCCCGTGCATAAGTGCATATCGGCACAAGTCTTCTTTGCTTATCGCCGTGAATAATTAACTCTCCCCCACTTGGGGTCTTCACACGAATGAATTTATCATGACATGCAATATCGGCTCTATTACGATCGAGCCAATCCATACCAACAACTATATCAAAATCACCCAAAGTCTTCTGAATGAGATCAATTTTAAACGTTTAGGTACCAAACACAACATTACAATTTTTACACACATCAACCACTAGCACCGTCTTGCCATCCACTATTTCGACTTCTACCGAATGACTTAACTTAGCTAATGGTTTATTAAGTTTAGGTACAAAGTTTGGAGACACAAACGACAAATTTGCACCACTATCAAATAGAATCCTTGCCGGATTAGAGTTAACCATGAAAGTACCTGAGACAACTTCGTTAGATTGCTTGGCTTCATCATTCGTCATCAAATAGTTGCGACCCATAGCTGTACCCTCCGCTTTCTCTAGTCGCTTAACATTATCATTTCGCAAATCGGGATACTCCGACCTCTTATGCCCTTCTTTACCGCAATTAAAACAAGTGAGCTTGGTTGTGGATGATGGTTTCGGGCACTCACGAGCCATGTGCCCCTTTTGCCCACAATTGTAGCAAGCATAAGTAAAATCTCCGGAAGCACCCTTCTTCATAATACCAACACTCTCGGAGCCCTTCTTGTTTGAAAAGTTCGAATGACTAGTAGCTTCAAACTTCATCTTGCCAAAAGTAAAGCCACTCTTTCTCAAGATGAGCGACTCGAAACCTTTGGCCATATCAAACAACTCATCAAAGCTTTTCACCACGTTCACACTAATCTTTTCTTGATAATTGTCATTCAAGATTCGATAGAAGTCTTCCTTCAACATTTTATCATTCCCGACATACTCCGGGAAAAATTGGGTTTTTGACAAGAAAACGGATTTAAGAGTGTTCAAATCCATCGACCCTTGCCTCAATGAACGCAACTCGTCCTTAAGTCTAGTAAGATTGACCGAAGTTCGGTACTCTTGGAAAAACTCCGCCTTAAACTCTTCCCAAGTAAAATCCATACATTGTTCTTCACCATAAACTTGGATCTTCGCATCCCACCACAATTTAGCATCGCCCCTCAACATGCTACAACCATACCTTGTATTTTTATCAAGCGGGCATTCACAAGTACGAAAAGCCCCCTCCATATCGGAGATCCATCGGGCACTCTTAAGTGGATCCCGTTCGTCCTCAAAAGTGGGAGGTTGAGCATCTTTGAAATTCTTATAGAAAAAGTCTCGTCTTCCAACATTGTCCTCTTGAAGGACAACTTTAATTTGCTCCTTTACTACGTTGACTAATTGCTCGTCAATCGTATCTAGAAACATCTTCTTAACATCTTCTAGGAAAGACGCATGATGACTTTTCAAAATGGCCTCAACCTTGGCCGTGAACTCGGGGTCCTCGCTCGTGCCCCCATTATTGGTGTCGTGTCCGTTTCTCATCTTCATTCTATAAAACGGAAGAGGTTAAACATCAAAACGAAAAGACATAACACATATATATACACACATACATCCTTCCGCCCCATATTGCTCAACAATCATCGTACTTTGCTTGTTTGACACGATTTGCACCCGTAATAATGGTAGCTAGTCATTACTACGCGAGCACATCGCATTAACTTACTAGTACAACGTCTATCTCGCTTGATGATTGCAAATATAACACAAAACAAATAGCGCAAGGTTAATTCACATAAACCTATGCACTAACAATTCCCAATCCGACCCGAAGTCCTACAAGTCCCGCATAAAGCGCACACGCAATAAAGTCTAAGTCTAGGCACCTATCTCAAGTCGCCTAAATCCCTTAGACCATGCTCTGATACCACTTGAAACAACCCAACCCGTATTCCATACGATAAATATTTTTTTTTTTAAATAACAAACCATTAGCGCCCAATTAAACGGTTACATGTAACCCATTTAAACAATATCACAATTAAATGTTTACAAACGGCACGAAGGCCCTTAACAAATGTAATACAAGTTTAACTCATTCACAAACGATAGTTTTAATCCAAACAGATCCTCGGGCATGGTTTGGGGCTAAACTACCCAAAACACTAGGCCAACTTCAAAAGCTTCGACAAGCATCATCAAGGGACACCTAGTGCCCAACAACCCCTTTTCCCTTATCCGCACCTGCATCTAAAAAGATAAACAACGAGAGGGGTAAGCTAATGCTTAGTGAGTGCAACAATTACATGATTACATATACAACCTACTTACTTGCAATCACTTACGCATTTACCGCATACATGCTAGCAATATAAATAATCATACCATCACAAGTATAATAACTAAACTTCCTACCACACAAGCTAGCATAACGTTAGCATATAACTCGAAATATAATATGCTACAATACAACGCACAACCATGGTTAACCAATCGAACGAGGGAACGGTATTTAAAAGACCGTCGGAGCTCATAATAACCATTAGTACACTTAACACATCGTACACTAACCCCACGGGTGGCATCTTAACACGTCGATACTTCACCCCGGGTGGTACCTTAACACGTCGACACTTCACCCCGAGTGGTGTCTTAACACGTCGACACTTCACTAGTTACATCTCTCGGAGTGGCATCTTAACACGTCGATGCTTCCCTCCCGAGTGGTGTCTTAACATGTCGACACTTCACTCGCAACGTGAGAAGTGGTGTCTTAACACGTCGACACTTCACAACGCATACCACACAAATAAATACATCATATATGCACGCATATAGTTATTCCACTCACCTTATCGCCTTCGGTGATCTAGTGAATCAAGCTCACAACCTTCAATGAAATGCACCTATCACATTATGCATTTAATTAACATACAACCTAGCGAAATTAACCACTATCACTCAATTCTTGAGCATTTAATGTCCTAACAGCATTTAATGACTCACACCCACCAAACCGTCCATTAATGGCCATGACTCGTCATAAATCACAAAAAGCTAGTGATTGGAGCCTAATATCACCAACAAACACAAACTATAGGTATTTGTAACGACCCAGATTTTTCCGATCGTTTTATACATATAAGATTAATATTTACATAAATTAAACATTACCAACATGATAAGTAATCCAATTTGTTGAGTCTTGTGTTATCGAAAAGAGTTTTACACAATGTTTGACCGTCCAATTTGATCGATGATATCACGAACTATATAACATACGATAATTATACGATTGTGTACATATACGTATTTATACATATTTAACATGATCTAAGGATGGTTTAACATATCATTGTGTACTAATAACAATGAGTTATAAGTATACTTTGAGACTACTAACTTAAGTTTTCAAAACGATAACTATATGTAACGTTCTTTGACATATATACCTATAACTTATAATGCTTATACAAGTATCGTATAAATATGTATTTAATCACTTTTAAAGGGCTTATCTACATAAAACAATATAAGTATATTTAAAAAAGAAAGCTATATTTGAATCCTCGTTCCGTTTCCTCAAGATTTCTACAAGTATACCTTGGGTATATGTACCGTATCATACCCAGCTTCTATACGTCTTTACTATTGGTATATACACATGAAATCAACATTCTAATCAGCCCTATATTCTGCCCTCAAAGAGAGGTAACCTTAACTGGATGCTAGTATGGAAATTTACACAAGATTACAACATAAAAATTTGTCTTTGTCTCCCCCCATTTCACACCATATATGGCCTTTCCCCATTTCATTTCTAGTTCAATTTTCTACTTCCATTTCCTAGCTAAACACACACACTTTCATAAGCCTTAAACACCTTAAATATCTCAGCAAATAACCATGAAGATCTAGCCTCAAAAACAAGCTTTAATCATCATAAGAAAGTTTGATCAAGAACATATCAAGATAACCTTCCAAGTGTACAAGTTTACTTCCAACCTTTCAATCCAACTTCACCACTCTTTAGGATCAAGATTATTTCCTAAATTTTCTAGTAGCTTTATCCAAGTAACTTGAAGTAGTAACCTTGTTCATAATCTTATTCGATTCATATTCATATAGCTATCTTATTTTGGGTTATAAATTATAACAACAAGAACAAAGTTTGAATGATTTCAAACTTGTTTGCAAACTAAATAGATCCTTCTAACTTGATTTTTAAAACACTTAAAGACCTGTAATATATCATAATGATATGCTAACTTAACAAGATACAACTTGTTTTTACAAAGAACACCTTAAAACTGAATCTGCGTCGTCGGAGTGCAACCGGGGGCTGTTTTGGGTTGGATAATTAAAAACCATCTTAAACTATGAATTGAAAGTTTATATTCTGGAAAAATGATATTTCTTATGAATATGTTAATATATAAAAATCTCATGGTATAACTCAAAGTGTAAGTATTTTTATAAAAATGATCATCTAGGTGTTGTTTTTATGATGGAAATGATCACTTTCATAAGATTCACCCAAGTTTGACCTATAACCTATGATTTTGAATGTAAACCAAGGTATTTACAGTTCATATTAATAAACAATGACTCGATCCAAGGAAGTGGCAAGTTGAATCAACAAAAACGGAGTTGTATTAAAGAAACTACGACTAAAATAAAATCGGGTATCTGAAGCTAGTTTAGTTACGAAAATATTTTGAATAAAAGCAAACTAATCATATCTTGGCTAATTAACATGATATTTTATATATATTTACTCATGATTTGATTTTACATATTTCAGGACCACCCGTAAACAACACGAGAAGATTAATTATAAGACCTCATGATTGTACGCAACACGTCATTTGACAACACGGTAGTTTATGTACGCAACACGTCATTTGACATCACGGTACCATGGGTTGAGATTAATTCCGATCAATACGAATACGATGGGGTCTTTATTTATTTTATTGAGCAACTAATTGTGGACCACTAACATCGGACTGCTAACTACGAACTAATAGATATTAAAAGTATTATAAGTATATATGTAACGATTATTTGAAAAGAAAATATGTTGATATATTATATATATGGTTAGGTTCGTGATATCTATCGGAGACCAAGTCGTGTTAAATATCTTGAAGGCAAAAGTGAGTATATTGTCCCAGTTTTAAACTCTAAATATTTCTGGATGAGAATACATGCATTTTATGATTTACGTTATGGACACAAGTGATTAAAAATATATATTCTACGTTGAATTGTACCACTGGCATACTTCCCTGTAACTTGGTAACTACTATTTACATGCGGTATTGTAAACGCGAATCCTGTTGATAGATCTATCGGGCTTGACAACCCCAACCGGACTGGACGACCAGTATTCAACGATGGCACAGTACGTCGTTTCGGTGACTACATTTGGTACAGTGTAGTGAGATTTCATAATAAAGGGAATATGTGACGTTGATTAAATGTTAAGTATGGTTATCAAGTGCTCAATCACTTAGAATATTTTTATTAAAACATTTAAGTATATGAAATCTTATGGTCTATATTTATAACGCCACTAGCATTAAACCTATATCTCACCAACTTTATGTTGACGTTTTAAGCATGTTTATTCTCAGGTGATAAATAAAAGCTTCCGCTGCATTATGCCGAATTTAAGCAAGATTTGGAGTATGCATATTCGTGTCAAAAATAAAACTGCATATCGGAAGATTTGTAATGTGAAATATGTTGGAAATCGTATTGTTATTATCAATTGTAAAGTTTGTAAGACTAAGATTATCGCTAAATGATAATCATTATTATGTTGTTTAAGCCTTTGGTTATAATAAATATTATGGTTTGTATCATAAAAATGTATACAGATTTTTAAAAATGTCACATATAGAGGTCAATACCTCGCAATGACACCAATGAGTACGTAACGTTTATATTCGATATGAACGGGACGATTCAGGTGGTATCAGAGCGTTGGTCTTAGAGAATCAGTAAATTTGCATTAGTGTGTCTTATTGAGTTTGTTAGGATGCATTACTGAGTCTGGACTTTGACCGTATTTGATTTCGAAAACTATTGCTTATCCTTGTTGGTTAAAAATTAATATGTAAATATTATGTGGTACTAACGTGCTAGTTGTTGTGTGATAGATGTCTGGCTTAGTACTTGTTATCACATTCAGCGACTCCGAACCAGAATCCTCAGATAGTGTTCCAGTCATTAACCTATCCGATGATGAAAACGACACCTTTGGGGAAGACTCACAATTTTCGGATGAATCAATTGAAGAGAAACCGGAAAGTGATTCTGAGGAGAAAGAAATATAGAAAATTACGAAAGACAAGTTCAAACGAGGAAAGAAACGAAAGGCTACTGAATTGGAAAATCTAAATCCCGAGTTTAGTGAGGATGTTGTGGCACCAACTCCACCAGACACTTCCACCCCTATTCCCGCTATTCCTATTAGTTCTATCCCGACATCCAGTTCTTCGGCCCCTCAGCCAAAACGTAGGGAGACAGCTAGGATTAGCGTTAAGCGATTCCCTGAACACAAACGTTTTGGGATATAGGCTAAATGATGCGCTGTTGTTTTAAACCATGGGATCATATAACGTTTTGTATAATATTACTAGTGTGGTTTTCTTGATGTTTGATGTAAGATAAGCATATGTAAAATAGTGAAGTGTGAAATGCAATAATTTTCCATGGTTGAGTATTATTTGGGTGGTAGTAATTGATTTCCGTACTAAGCTATTAAGTATGAACTTTAACGGGTAGGTACTACCCTAGATATAATTATAAAACACTAATAAGAAGAAAAGGCTTTTATAATAATAACTGGTTCATATTATTAATAAGCTACGATGTACTGTAAATACACACTACATCTATAATATTCCATGTGAATAATTAATTTTTTTTTTCATTCTTATTGAAGAATATGGCGCGATTGAACCGAATGATGGAACAAGAAATCGAGGAACTCATCAATCAGCGAGTGAATGACAGAATGTTATGGGTCGAGGCTGCAAGAGGTGCTACAGTTAACCCAAATCCTCGTGTGGGATGCACCTACAAAACTTTTCAAGGTTGCAAGCCCTCGTCATTCAGTGAAACAGAAGGACCGATCGGTTTAACCCGGTGGATAGAAAAGATTGAGTGTGTGTTTAAAATCAGTGGTTGTATTGAGAAGGACATGACCAAGTATGCATCGTGCACCTTACAAGATAGTGCACTCACGTGGTGGAAAAACTATGTGAAGGTCGTAGGAGGAGATGTAGCTTATGATACTCCATGGGAAGAATTCAAAACAATGCTAATCAACGAGTATTGTCCAAGGAACGAGGTTAGGAAGTTGGAAGCTGAACTACGAAGTCTGAAAGTTGTTGGTACTGAACTCACCAACTACAATTAGCGATTCATGGAATTAGCTTTGCTATGTCCCGAATTGGTACCAACCGAAGAACGGAAGATAGAACTGTACAAGGATGGTTTGCCTAAAAATGTCAAGGCAAATGTTACAGCATCGAAACCCAAGACTATTCATGAAGCTATCACCATGGCAAACGAGTTGATGGACCAGATTATTCTGGATAAGAACACCGATGTCAAGACATCGAAAAACAAAAGAAAGTGGGAAGGTAATCATCAACAATCCAACAAGAAACAAGAAACCACGCAAGGTGCGGGTAGTGGTTCAAGCTCAGGTTACAAAGGACGAAATCCTTTATGTAACAGATGCCACAAACATCACTCTGGTTATTGTAATGTGGTGTGCAACAATTGTAATCGAAGGGGTTATCTTGCTGAAGATTGTAGGATTCCCGTTACAAATACAAATGGCACCAAGACTCCTACCACCAATGCAACTAGAACTGCCCTGGCCACTGTTACTTGTTATGGATGTGGGAAACAGGGTCACATTAAGAGCCAGTGCCCGAATCTAGAGAAGAATAACGGACCTGCACGTGGAAGAGCATTTATTATTAATGCTAGAGAGGCGTGTGAAGACCCGGAGCTTGTTACGGGTACGTTTACCATTAATAACTTATCAGCATCTATTATATTTGATACTGGTGCTGATAGAAGTTACGTGTGTAGAGATTTTTATGCTAAATTGAATTGTTCATTATTACCTCTAGATGCTAAGTACATGATTGAGTTAGCTAATGGTAAACTAATTAAAGCCGATAAAATTCGCCGTGATTGTAAAATAAATTTAGGCGGAGAAACGTTTAAAATTGATTTGATACCCGTAGAATTAGGAAGTTTTGACGTAATAGTCGGCATGGACTGGATGTCCAAAATAGGAGCTAAAGTTGTGTGTGCCAAGAAGGCAATTCGCATTCCTCGTAAGGATAAAATGCCAGTAATGATTTATGGAGAGAAGGGTAACTCAAAGTTAAAACTCATTAGCTGTTTGAAAGCTCAAAAGTGCTTAAAGAAAGGGTGCTATGCTATCCTAGCACATGTTAATAAAGTCGAAACGAAAGAAAAAGAGAAGTGCATCAACGACGTACCTGTGGCAAGAGATTTTCCTAAGTCTTTCCAGAAGAGTTGCCGGGATTACCTCCATTTAGATCTGTAGAATTTCAAATAGATCTAGTACCAGGAGCTTCACCAGTGGCTCGTTCTCTATACAGACTTGCACTATCTGAGATGAAAGAGTTACAAAGTCAGTTACAAGAATTACTGGACCGTGGTTTCATTCGACCGAGCACTTCACCGTGGGGAGCTCCGATTTTATTCATCAAGAAGAAAGATGGATCCTTCCGAATGTGTATAGATTACCGTGAATTAAATAAGTTAACTATCAAGAATCGGTATCCACTACCGAGAATTGACGACTTATTTGATCAACTGCAAGGATCATGTGTTTACTCAAAAATCGACCTAAGATCGGGCTATCATTAACTACGCGTCAAAGAAGAAGATATTCCAAAAACTGCTTTTCGGACACGCTACGGTCATTACGAATTTTTGGTCATGCCGTTTGGATTGACGAATGCGCCAGCTGTATTCATGGACCTCATGAATCGAGTTTGTAGTCCGTATTTAGATAAGTTTGTTATCGTTTTCATTGACGATATTCTCATCTATTCCAAAAATGAGTAAGAGCATGAGCAGCATTTAAGGTTGGTATTAGAATTGTTAAGAAAAGAACAGTTATACGCCAAATTTTCTAAGTGTGCATTTTGGTTGAAAGAGGTGCAATTTCTTGGTCACGTTGTTAGTAGCAAAGGAATTCAGGTTGATCCAGCTAAAATTAAGGCCATTGAAAAATGGGAGACTCCTAAGACACCAACACAAATACGTCAATTTTTGGGCTTAGCCGGTTATTATAGAAGGTTTATTCAAGATTTTTCCCGAATAGCTAAACCATTGACAGCGTTAACGCAAAAAGGGAAGAAATACGAATGGACCTCTGAGTAGGAGAGTGCATTTCAATTACTGAAGAAGAAGTTGACTACAGCGCCTATTTTATCGTTACTTGAAGGGAAGGATGATTTTGAGATATATTGTGACGCTTCGCGACAAGGTTTTGGTTACGTCCTTATGCCACGAAAGAAAGTTATTGCGTACGCATCCCGACATTTGAAGATTCACGAGCGAAATTATACGACACATGATCTAGAACTGGGAGCAGTCCTGTTTGCATTGAAGATATGGAGACACTACTTATATGGGGTTAAATACACTTTGTTTACTGATCATAAAAGCCTTCAACATATTTTTCGATCAGAAACAGCTGAACATGAGGCAACGTAGGTGGGTTGAGCTGATAAACGAATATGATTGTGAGATTCTCTATCATTCCGGAAAAGCAAATGTAGTGGCCGACGCTCTAAGCATAAAGGAACGAGAGCCAATTCGAGTATGAGTGATGAACATAAAAATTCGCATGAATCTCAACTCACAAATCAAAGAGGCTCAACAAAAAGCTCTTACTAAAGAAAACATAGGAAATGAAATAATGAAGAAGTATGAGAAGCAACTCGTTATACGGGAAGATGAATTCGATATTTTGCAAAATGTATTTGGGTACCAAAGTTGGGTGGATTAAGGAAGTTGATATTGAATGAGGCACATAAGACAAGATACTCGATATATCCTGGAGTTGGAAAGATGTATCAAGATCTTTAGATGCATTATTGGTGGCCTAATTTAAAGACAGACGTTGCAACATATGTCGGGGAATGTTTAACTTGTTCCAAAGTCAAAGCTGAACTCCAGAAGCCGTCAGGGTTACTTCAACAACCAGAAATCTCAGAATGGAAGTGGGACGGTATTACCATAGATTTTATCACGAAGTTACCCAAGACTGCATGGGGTTATGACACCGTTTGGGTAATAGTTGATCGTCTCACCAAATCTGCACATTTCTTGCCTATAAAAGAAACGGATAGAATGGAGAAACTATTACGATTATACATAAAGGAAATTGTTTCAAGGCATGGAATACCTATTTCCATTATATCCGATCGTGATAGTAGATTTGCATAAAAGTTCTGGCAATCACTACAGGAGGCCCTGGGAACTCGTTTGGATATGAGCACTGCATATCATCCGCAAACTGACGGGCAGAGTGAAAGAACAATTCAGACTCTTGAAGACATGCTCAGGGCATGTGTGATCGATTTTGGAAACGGATGGGATAAATATCTACCATTAGCAGAATTCTTGTATAATAATAGTTATCATGCGAGAATTAAAGCTGCACCATTTGAAGCACTGTATGTAAGGAAGTGTAGATCCCCTATCTGTTGGAATGAATTAGGAGATTGACGATTAACTGGTCCCGAGATCATACACGAAACTACTGAGAAGATAGTACAAATCAAGGAGAGCTTGAAAACAGCCCGTAGTCGCCAAAAGAGCTACGCCAATGTCCGAAGGAAACCATTAGAGTTTTAGATCGGTGACATGGTAATGCTAAAGGTGTCACCTTGGAAAGGTGTAATACGTTTCGGCAAAAGGGGTAAACTGAACCCAAGGTATGTAGGCCCGTTCAAGATCATCGAACGCATTGGACCGGTAGCTTATCGACTCAAGTTACCACAACAACTCACCGGAGTACATAATACATTTCACGTTTCAAACCTTAAGAAGTGTCTTGCAAATGAAGACCTCACCATTCCTCTTAAAGAAATCCAAGTCGACGAGAAACTACAATTCATAGAAGAACCAGTCGAAATCATGGACCGTGAAGTTAAACATCTCAAGCAGAGCAACATACCAATCGTTAAGGTTCGTTGGAATGCTCGAAGGGGTCCCGAGTTTACTTGGGAATGAGAGGATCAGATGAAACAAAAGTACCCACATTTGTTTCCCGAGAACGCAAAATAGGTACAACTTTAATATTTCGGGACGAAATTTATTTAACGGGTAGGTACTGTAACGACCCGGACTTTTCCGATCATTTTATACATATAAGATTAATATTTACATAAATTAAACATTACCAACATGATAAGTAATCCAATTTGTTGACTCTTGTGTTATCGAAAAGAGTTTTACACAACGTTTGACCGTCCAATTTGATCGATGATATCACGAACTATATAACATGCGATAATTATACGATTGTGTACATATACGTATTTATACATATTTAACATGATCTAAGGATGGTTTAACATATCATTGTGTACTAATAACAATGAGTTATAAGTATACTTTGAGACTACTAACTTAAGTTTTCAAAACGATAACTATATGTAACGTTCTTTGACATATATACCTATAACTTATAGTGCTTATACAAGTATCGTATAAATATGTATTTAATCACTTTTAAAGGGCTTATATACATAAAACAATATAAGTATATTTACAAAAGATAGCTAAATTTGAATCCTTGTTCCGTTTCCTCAAGATTTCTACAAGTATACCTAGGGTATATGTACCGTATCATACCCAGCTTCTATACGTATTTACTATTGGTATATACACATGAAATCGACATTCTAATCAGCCCTATATTCTGCCCTCAAAGAGAGGTAACCTTAATTGGATGCTACTATGGAAATTTACACAAGATTACAACATAAAAATTTGTCTTTGTCTCCCCCCATTTCACGCCATATATGGCCTTTCCCCATTTCATTTCTAGTTCAATTTTCTACTTCCATTTCCTAGCTAAACACACACACTTTCATAAGCCTTAAACACCTTAAATATCTCAGCAAATAACCATGAAGATCTAGCCTCAAAAACATGCTTTAATCATCATAAGAAAGTTTGATCAAGAACATATCAAGATAACCTTCCAAGTGTACAAGTTTACTTCCAACCTTTCAATCTAACTTCACCACTCTTTAGGATCAAGATTATCTCCTATCTTTTCCAGTAGCTTTATCCAAGTAACTTGAGGTAGTAACCTTGTTCATAATCTTATTCGATTCATATTCATATAGCTATCTTATTTTGGGTTATAAATTATAACAACAAGAACATAGTTTGAATGATTTCAAACTTGTTCGCAAACTAAATAGATCCTTCTAACTTGACTTTTAAAATACTTCAAGACCTGTAATATATCATAATGATATGCTAACTTAACAAGATACAACTTGTTTTTACAAAGAACACCTTAAAACTGAATCTACGTCGTCGGAATGCAACCGGGGGCTGTTTTGGGTTGGATAATTAAAAACCATCTTAAACTATGAATTGGAAGTTTATATTCTAGAAAAATGATATTTCTTATGAATATGTTAATATATAAAAATCTCATGGTATAACTCAAAGTGTAAGTATTTTTATAAAAATGATCATCTAGATGTTGTTTTTATGATGGAAATTATCACTTTCATAAGATTCACCCAAGTTTGACCTATAACCTGTGATTTCGAATGTAAACCAAGGTATTTACAGTTCATATTCATAAATAATGACTCGATACAAGGAAGTGGCAAGTTGAATCAATAAACACGGAGTTGTATTGAAGAAACTACGACCAAAACAAAATCGGGTATCCGAAGCTAGTTTAGTTACGAAAATATTTTGACTAAAACCAAACTAGTCATATCTTGGCTAATTAACATGATATTTTATATATATTTACTCATGATTTGATTTAACATATTTCAGGACCACCCGTAAACAACACGAGAAGATTAATTAGAAGACCTCATGATTGTACGCAACACGTCATTTGACAACACGGTACTTTATGTACGCAACACGTCATTTGACAACACGGTACCATGGGTCGAGATTAATTCCGATCAATACGAATACGATGGGGTCTTTATTTATTTTATTGAGCAACTAATTGTGGACCACTAACATCAGACTGCTAACTACGGACTAATAGATATTAAAAGTATTATAAGTATATATGTAATGATTATTTGAAAAGAAAATATGTTGATATATTATATATATGGTTAGGTTCGTGATATCTATCGGAGACCAAGTCGTGTTAAATATCTTCAAGGAAAAAGTGAGTATATAGTCCCACTTTTAAACTCTAAATATTTCGGGATGAGAATACATGCATTTTATGATTTACGTTATGGACACAAGTGATTAAAAATATATATTCTACATTGAGTTGTACCACTGGCATACTTCCCTGTAACTTGGTAACTACTATTTTGGTAACTACTATTTACATGCGGTATTGTAAACGCGAATCCTGTTGATAGATCTATCGGGCCTGACAACCCCAACCGGACTGGACGACCAGTATTCAACGGTTGCACAGTACTTCATTTCGGTGACTACACTTGGTACAGTGTAGTTAGATTTCATAATAAAGGGAATATGCGACATTGATTAAATGTTAAGTATGGTTATCAAGTGCTCAACCACTTAGAATATTTTTATTAAAACATTTAAGTATATGAAATCTTGTGGTTTATATTTATAACGCTACTAGCATTAAACCTATATCTCACCAACTTTATGTTGATGTTTTAAGCATGTTTATTCTCAGGTGATAAATAAAAGCTTCCGCTGCATTATGCCGAATTTAAGCAAGATTTGGAGTATGCATATTTGTGTCAAAAATAAAACTGCATATCGGAAGATTTGTAATGCGAAATATGTTGGAAATCGTATTGTTATTATCAAATGTAAAGTTTGTAAGACTAAGATTATCGCTAAACGATAATCATTATTATGTCGTTTAAGCCTTTGGTTATAATAAAGATTATGGTTTGTATCATAAAAACGTATGCAGATTTTTAAAAATGTCACATATAGAGGTTCATACCTCGCAATGACACCAATGAGTACGTGACGTTTATATTCGATATGAATGGGACGCTTCAGTATTTCATACCTATTTCACCCAAATAGGTCAACCTTGACTCATTTGACCCATTTTAACACTTATACACACAAACTTGGTCAAACTTAACCCTTTAACCAGCTTTCATCATTTACAAGTGTGTTAGTGACTAGCAACTCAATTTAACACCTACAAAACCCCAATTACATGAACAAACCCTAAGTTAACACCATTTGGGTTTTCTTACATCAAATTAACCCAAATCCACCCATTAAATCCCCAAATGGGTCTCACAAGTCCCAAATGGCCAAACCCTAGCCATAAATTAACTAAAACTCAAAATACGAAGTTAAGACTTACCAACACTATCCACTCGTAGCCAAGAACGAGGAGAACAACTTTAATTCTTGCTCCAAAGATCAACTCTCGAATCTTCACTCTCAAATCTCACTTTGAATCCAATTGGGTTTTTATGTTTTGAGAGGAAATTAGAGAAGAAAATGGAAAAGAAAATGAATAAAAAGGATAATTGGCTGAGACTTAAAGTCTCAATCTGATCTACACACGAAATGATGAAAATGCCCTTGATTCACTCTTTTTAAAAGCTAAAACCGGAACCAGTTCACCGAGTGGGTCGCGGTGCGACCCCATATGTTTCAGCGCGGCAATGCACATAAAATTTGAGCTGTTTAATCTGGTTCCTGACTCTTGATTCGCGTTATATGTTGCGGCGCGACCTTCCTCTCCGCGGCGCGACAATGGCCGCAGTCTGACCACCTTTCCATATTTTAAACTCACAAAGATTTACACGACTTTTAAGCTTCGTTCTCGCTTCTCATATACACTAGACTTCATCCTAAGGTCTGGCCCGACTTAATGCCATCAAAACTCATGCATATACTTATACATGCATACCTTCTTAAGCATATATATTATATTCATATATACTGATAATGCTAAAAACGAACATATATTTCATAGCATTATTCCTCAAGAAAGACAAGCTTTTAGTTGCAATTGTTCTATTTACAAGTGATATTCGTTTAAATAATAAAAGGTGAAGACAAAAGACAGATTCGACGAATTGAAGACGCAAACGACCAAAAAGCTCAAAAGTACAAAAGACAATCAAAGAGGTTCCAATTATTGATAAGAAACGTCTCGAAATTACAAGAGTACAAGATTCAAAACGCAAAGTACAAAATATAAAATTGTACGCAAGGACGTTCGAAAATCCGGAACCGGGACCAGAGTCAACTCTTAACGCTCGACGCAACGGACTAAAAATTACAAGTCAGCTATGCACATAAATATAATATAATATTTAAATAATTCTTATAATTATTTATATATTATAATAAATAATAAAAACCGTCGGCAAGAAAGACTCCAAACTGGTGTGAGCTGGAATTTCAAACTCCGCGACTCGCGGAGTTTGAAGGCAAAATATGCCGCGAGTCGCGGAGCCCCAAAAGTCGAAAATTCCTATAAAAGCAAACGAATTCTGATCGCAAATGATAATCTTTTTCATCTTCTCCTCATTGATACGTAAAATATATATATATATATATATATATATATATATATATATTTATAATTTATATTTTAATTTTAATTATAATTCTAATAATAAGGGTATGTTAGCGAATGTTGTAAGGGTGTAAGTCGAAATTCTGTCCGTGTAACGCTACGCTATTTTTAATCATTGTAAGTTATGTTCAACCTTTTTATATTAATGTCTTATAGCTAAGTTATTATTATGCTTATTTAATCCGAAGTAATCATGATGTTGGGCTAATTACTAAAATTGGGTAATTGGACTTTGTACCATAATTGGGGTTTGGATAAAAGAACGACACTTGTAGAAATTGGACTATGGGTTATTAATGGGTTTTATATTAACTAAACAATACCCTATTAATTTAATATACAAACTTATAATTCGACATATTTATATATAACCACATACGCTTGACTGGGTACGGTGGGCGGGATATCTATAAATACCAATAATTATTCATTTTACCGGATACGGAACTGGATTAATAGTTAATAGACTTGTTGAAACAGGGGTGAATTACATTCAAGGGTAATTGGTGTAATTGTTAACAAAGTAGTAAAACCTTGGTTTACACGCAGTCGATAACCTGGTGTATTCATTAAACAAAGTATTAAAACCTTGTTACAATTCGAATCCCCAATTAGTTGGAATATTTGACTTCGGGAATAAGAATAATTTGACGAAGGCTTTCGCTCTTTATTTTTATGACTGATGGACTATTATGGACAAAATCCGTATGGACATATTAAATAATCCAGGACAAAGGACAATTAACCCATGGGCATAAAACTAAAATCAACACGTCAAACATCATGATTACGGAAGTTTAAATAAGCATAATTCTTTTATTTCATATTTAATTTCCTATATTTTATATTTAATTGCACTTCTAATTATCGCACTTTTATTTATTATTATTTAATCGCACTTTTAATTATCGTACTTTTTAATTATCGCAATTTTATTTTATCGCACTTTTATTTATTGCAATTTCATTATCGTTATTTATTTTATGCTTTAATTTAAGTCTTGTATTTATTTTTAATATTTTACATTTGGTTTTAACTGCGACTAAAGTTTTAAAATCGACAAACCGGTCATTAAACGGTAAAAACCCCCCTTTATAATAATAATATTACTTATATATATGTTTGTATTTTTATAAAAGTAAACTAATATAGCGTTGAGCTTTGTTTAAAAAAGATTCCCTGTGGAACGAACCGGACTTACTAAAAACTACACTACTGTACGAGTAGGTACACTGCCTATAAGTGTTGTAGCAAGGTTTAAGTATATCCATTCTATAAATAAATAAATATCTTGTGTAAAATTGTATCGTATTTAATAGTATTTCCTGCTAAATTTAATAACTATTTTATACCACTCCGCTACCACATCAAGTATTTTTGGCGCCGCTGCCGGGGACATCTTCTTAAAAGCCGGAAGCGCAACGCTACAAAAAAAAAATAAATAAAAAAACAAAAATTTATATATTTTTAAGAGTTTGTTAAAAGTTTTATAAGTTTCTTTATTTTTATTTTATAAAAATATAAGTTTTATTTAAGTATTTTGTTTTTTTATTTAAAACATAAAATCAAAAACCGAAAGAAAAAAAAATATATATATATAAATCTAGTTTTAAGATTTTTATTTATAAAATTATAAAATATTTCTATTTTAGTTTTTAGATATAAGTTTTTATTATTTAAATACTTTTATTAAAACAGAAAATATAAAACAATTAAAAAAAATAAATAAATAAATAAAAACGCGTCGAATATTAAACCTGTCAGTTGAAATTCTGAACCCCGCGACTCGCGGGGTTTGCTGCATCGAATACCGCAACTCGTGGAGATAACCTGACACACGACAGAAGCCCTAATCAGGCATTAATTACGTAATTATTATTATTTTTAATTAAAACCCTAATTAGTTTTTAGTTTTTAATTAGTTTTTAGTGTTTATTATTATTTTGTATATTTAGTTAAATTAGTTTTATTAAATTATAAAATTAATAGTTTTAATAAATAAATAATATAAAAATAATATTTTTATAAAAATTGTAATTTTTACAACTTTTTGTATATTTTTATATTTTGTCCCTTTTTAATTGTTTTAGCGTAATATTTGTATATTTTTAGCTCATATTTAGTTTTAAACTTAGTTTTTGCCATAGTTATTTTTACTCCTAGATTTTTAGGCTTTGCCGTAGAATTCCTTAAGTGCTTTTTCTTTAGACTAAGATTTAGGTACTTTAGAATTTTGCGACGCCTTTTTAAGTTTTAGTTTCTTTTTAAGTTATTTCCATTTGGGATATAGTTTTTTCTATAAGCTTTAATATTTTTAGACACCTTTTACTATGTACCAATTATCATTCCAATTAGTAATTTCAATTTGCGATTATAATTTTAAGTTAGTTGTAGTAATAAGGTTAGGTTAGTCAAGTATTTTTTAAGTTTTATAAGTTTCTTTTATTTTTCCGTCACCTTTTATTTTTCAACCATTTTTCTTTTTCAATCTTTTTCCGACGAGCTCTTTTTCTTTCTTATTTCTCGCTATTCTAGTTTTAGGACATAGATTTTTATTCTAATTCTTATCTAAATTTCTTAAAATTACGAAAATTTATTTTAAGTGGTTAAATTGATAGACATCAAAATTTTCTGGTTCGTAGTAATAGTTGGATTTGTACGTGGACCGGGTTATTGGAGCCAAACAGTCCTCAATTATATTGAGACCAAACGAATCCTGCCCCTCTGCTGCATCTTTTGGCTATTCGAAACGTGGGCAAAATCAGAAAAGTCTATTAATTGGATAACTTATTATAATTTTTCTTTCCTTTTAAAAACTAATAGGATATTCAGTGAATGCACCGAGCAAGACGATCACCACCTTTTGTACGTTCACCACCTGTAACTAGATTAAGACATTTAGCAAATATTACCGCCGTTGATTTTTCTTTAGAATCGTCATCCAGTCGACCAAGTACTTCAGTTCAAATTTTCGATAATCCATTTTTTGAACCCGACCTCACAATTGAGAATCCGGAAAATATTCAGGAACGATTCGTAGATCCTGAACCATTAAACTTTCCTCCGGAACCACCAATCATTCAAACAGAGATTGTTGAGGAACGAACTATTAAATCAGAATCTTCTAGTGATTCCGATTCAACAAATTCAATTATGGAGAATCTGGAACCTTTAAGTATGGAAGACCGAATGAGAGCTAAACACACTGGCCAAGGTCACGCAATTACTCATCCAGACATTAATGCGCCAGATTATGAAATCAAAGGACAAATTCTACACATGGTGACTAATCAATGCCAATTTAGTGGTGCACCGAAGGAAGATCCAAATGAACATTTACGTACCTTTAATAGGATCTGCACACTATTTAAAATCCGAGAAGTGGAGGATGAACAGATATATCTCATGTTATTTCCCTGGACTTTAAAGGGAGAAGCCAAAGATTGGTTGGAATCGTTACCTGAAGGGGCGATTGATACATGGGACGTTTTAGTTGAAAAATTTCTTAAACAATTCTTTCCGGCATCTAAAGCCGTAAGACTTCAAGCAGAAATTGTTACGTTCACACAGAAACCGAATGAAACTCTATATGAGGCATGGACTAGATATGGAAAGTTGTTAAGAGGATGTCCGCAACATGGTTTAGACACCTGTCAAATAGTACAAATATTCTACCAAGGATGCGACATCACTACAAGAAAAGACATAGATATAGCAGCTGGTGGTTCTATTATGAAGAAAACCGAAACTGATGCTTACAAAATTATTGATAATACTGCTTCCCACTCACATGAGTGGCACCAAGAAAAAGACATCGTTAGATCATCTAAAGCAGCTAGAGCCGATTTTAGCCATGACTTAGATTCCATTTCCGCAAAGATAGATGTTGTGGAGAGACGAATGGAAAAGATGACTAAAGATATTCACTCAATACGAATTAGTTGTGAGCAGTGTGGAGGACCACATTTGACAAAAGATTGTCTCAGTATTGAATTAACAATGGAACAAAGAGAGAATATTTCATACATAAACCAAAGGCCTGGAAATAATTATCAGAATAATTATCAACCGCCAAGACCGATTTACAATCAAAACCAGAATTATAACCGAAATATTCCATACAACAACCAACAAGGTCCTAGCAATCAACAAGTATCCAATAATACTTACAATCAGCAAAGACCTAATTTTCAAAACAAACCACCACAACAAACCGATGATAAAAATCCGAATTTAGAAGATATGATGACAAAGCTAGTTGAAACTCAAACGCAGTTTTTCACATCTCAGAAACAAACAAATGAACAAAATGCTCAAGCATTTAGAAATCAACAAGCTTTTATTCAAAATCTAGAACAAGAAGTGAGTAACCTAGCAAGGTTAATAGGTGAAAGAAAACTGGGAAGTCTACCTAGTGATACAAATACTAACCCCCGGAATGAAACAGCTAAAGCCATTACCACAAGAAGTGGTACAACATTTAAATCACCTGAAATACCTGAAACTTCTGATGAAACTATTCCTACTCCACAAGAACCACAACCTGATCAAGATAAGGAAAAAGAACCGGTAGTTGAAAAGGTTAATGAAGATAACACAGTTAAGGCTAAACCTTATGTTAAACCATACCAACCACCACTTCCTTACCCGAGTAAAATAAAGAAAGAGAAACTTGAAGCCGAGCAATCTAAATTCTTGGATATGTTTAAACAGATAAATGTAAATCTTCCTTTCATTGATGTGATTTCAGGAATGCCTAGATATGCTAAATTCTTGAAAGATCTAATCTCAAATAGAAAGAAAATGGAAGAACTCTCGGCTGTTACTATGAATGCTAATTGTTCAGCAGTGCTGTTGAATAAGATACCAGAAAAACTATCTGATCCAGGAAGTTTCACAATTCCATGTTTTCTGGGTAGTCTTAGTTCAATAGAAGCATTGGCAGACTTAGGTGCTAGTATAAATCTAATGCCGTATTCACTATACGCTAAACTAGACCTTGGAGAATTGAAACCAACAAGAATAAGCATACAACTAGCCGATAGATCAATAAAATATCCTAGAGGGATAATGGAGAACATGCTAGTTAAAGTTGGTACTTTAGTATTTCCAGTAGATTTTGTTGTTCTGGACATGGAAGAAGATTCTCAAGTACCTCTCATATTAGGAAGACCATTCTTAAACACGGCTAAAGCAATGATAGACGTGTTCGGTAAGAAACTGACCCTAAGTATAGAGGATGAGAGTGTTACCTTTTCAGTTGATAGAGCAATGCAACAACCACAATCTGCAGATGATACATGTTATTATATTCCAACTATAGATGCACATGCAGAATTATTAGAAGAATTTCCAGAATTACAAGGAACAGGAGAATGTTCTTTAGGAGAAGGTAATGAACCAATTGATGAAGCTGAAATGTTAGCTACACTTATAGCTAATGGATATGAACCAACAACAGAAGAAATTCAAATGCTAAAAGAAGAAGACAGATATCGATACAAATCATCGATAGAAGAACCTCCGAAATTAGAGTTAAAGCCACTTCCAAACCATTTGGAATACGCTTATTTACATGGTGAATCTGAATTACCTGTAATAATATCGTCTTCTCTTACTGAAAATGAGAAATCACAACTCATTTCTGTGTTGAAAGCTCATAAACCAGCCATTGCATGGAAGATTCATGATATTAAAGGAATAAGTCCTTCGTATTGCACACATAAAATCCTTATGGAAGAAGGTCATAAAACGTATGTGCAACGCCAACGAAGACTAAATCCTAATATGCAAGATGTAGTTAAGAAAGAGATTATTAAACTGCTAGATGCAGGTTTAATTTATCCAATCTCTGATAGTCCATGGGTAAGCCCAGTTCAATGCGTGCCTAAGAAGGGTGGCATGACTGTCATTACAAATGATAAAAATGAGCTTATTCCTACTAGGACCGTAACAGGATGGCGTGTGTGTATTGATTATAGAAAATTAAATGACGCCACCAGAAAAGATCACTTTCCTTTACCTTTCATAGATCAAATGTTGGAAAGATTAGCCGGAAATAGTTACTATTGTTTTCTAGATGGATTTTCCGGATATTTTCAAATTCCAATAGCACCCGAGGACCAAGAGAAAACCACATTCACGTGCCCTTATGGTACTTTTGCTTACAAACGCATGCCATTTGGACTTTGTAACGCCCCTGCAACCTTTCAAAGGTGTATGATGGCGATTTTTCATGACATGATAGAAGAATGCATGGAAGTATTCATGGATGACTTTTCAGTCTTCGGTGATACATTTGAATCATGTCTAGTTAATCTTGAACGAATGCTAATTAGATGCGAACAATCAAATCTAGTACTTAATTGGGAGAAATGCCATTTCATGGTTAAAGAAGGCATCGTTCTTGGACATAAAATTTCAAAAGAAGGAATTGAAGTGGATAGAGCTAAAGTAGATGTAATTGCTAAACTTCCACATCCCACCAATGTTAGAGGAGTTAGGAGTTTTCTAGGGCATGCCGGTTTTTACCGACGTTTCATAAAAGATTTTTCTAAAATTGCCACTCCTATGAATAAACTCCTAGAAAAAGATGCTCCATTCATCTTTTCAGATGAGTGTATCAAATCTTTTAATATTCTTAAAGAAAAACTCACTAATGCGCCGATCATGATAACACCAAATTGGAATCTACCATTTGAACTAATGTGCGATGCAAGTGATTTTGCAATGGGAGCCGTTTTAGGACAAAGGATTGAAAAACGATTTCAACCTATATATTATGCTAGTAAGACGTTACAAGGAGCACAAACGAACTATACAACTACTGAAAAAGAACTCCTTGCTATTGTCTTTGCTTTTGACAAATTTCGATCATATCTCGTTCTAGCAAAAACGGTGGTCTATACCGACCATTCTGCTCTTAGATACCTATTTTCAAAACAAGATGCTAAACCAAGATTAATCCGTTGGATCTTACTCTTACAAGAGTTTGATATTGAAATCCGAGATAAAAGAGGAGCAGAAAATCTCGCCGCTGATCATCTTTCTCGTCTTGAAAATCCTGAGTTAGAAGTTCTAAATGAATCGGCCATACAAGACAACTTTCCTGATGAATATCTATTGAAGATAGATTATAATGAAATCCCATGGTTTGCAGACTATGCAAACTATTTAGTATGTGGATTCCTTGAAAAAGGATTATCGTACCAAAGACGAAAGAAATTCTTCAGTGATATAAAACACTATTTCTGGGAAGACCCACATCTGTTTAAAAGTTGTCCCGATGGAATAATACGCCGATGTGTATTTGGAGATGAAGCTAGTAAAATATTAAACCATTGTCACACAGGACCAACAGGAGGGCATTATGGGCCTCAACTAACAGCAAGAAAAGTTTATGATGCTGGATTCTATTGGCCAACAATTTACAAAGACGCACACCTTCTTTGCAAATCCTGTGATGCATGTCAAAGGGCCGGAAAAATAAGTCAACGTGATGAAATGCCACAAAATGTCATCCAAGTATGTGAAGTATTTGACATTTGGGGTATTGACTTTATGGGTCCATTTCCAAAATCTCATAATAATCTATATATACTCGTAGCCATTGATTATGTATCTAAATGGGCGGAAGTACAAGCTCTCCCAACTAACGATGCACGAGTTGTAGTCAACTTTTTAAAACATCTTTTTGCAAGGTTTGGAACACCGAAAACTTTAATAAGTGATCGGGGTACTCATTTCTGTAATAATCAACTTGAGAAAGTTCTTAAAAGATATGGAGTAACTCATAAAATCTCCACCGCATATCATCCACAAACAAGTGGACAAGTTGAAAACACCAACCGGGCTTTAAAACGTATTCTAGAGAAAACCGTAGGATCAAATCCGAAGGATTGGTCCATTAAATTGGAGGATGCACTCTGGGCTTTTAGAACAGCCTACAAAACTCCAATTGGAACCACACCTTTTAGACTTATTTATGGAAAAGCATGTCATCTTCTAGTAGAAATTGAACACAAAGCATTTTGGGCTTTAAAAACATGTAATCTTTATTTACATGAAGCTGGACGTCTACGATTAAGTCAACTAAACGAATTAGAAGAATTAAGACATGAAGCATACGATAATTCGTTAATCTATAAAGAAAGAACGAAGAAATGGCATGATAAAAGAATCAGAAGTTCAAAAGAATTTAAGGAAGGAGACAGAGTTCTTCTTTTCAATTCACGATTCAAGCTATTTCCTGGAAAATTGAAATCAAGATGGTCTGGACCATTCATAGTCAAAAGAGTTTTTCCATACGGAACGATAGAATTGATAAATTCAAATGGGATTGAATTTAAAGTTAATGGTCACAGAGTTAAACATTACATACATGGTCCGATGGAAGTTGACAATGAAGTTAATCATAATTTCACCACCCAAGAAAACCTTCAAAATGAAAACATAAATATGTTATCAACAACATATGAAAAATCAAAAGTGGAATATAGGGAGGATTCAAATTTGAGTGATGAAGAAGAATTCCTATACAAACCTCCCATTCCAAGAAACGAAGAAAAATGTGAACAAGAAATTCAAATAGAAATGAAAGAACCAAGGAAAGAACACCCGAAAAAGGTTTACAAACCAACTCGACTTACTAAAGCAAGAGACCCGGGTGAATTTATCATTTCTTGCTTACTTAATGATGGTGCTGTATATAATGGACTCGCAGATTTAGGAGCAAGTGCAAATATTATGCCTCTTTCCTTATACAAAAGATTAGGCATGGGTAAATTAAAACCAACCAAAATAGGTGTTCAATCATTTGACCAAACCATTAAACACCCGGTTGGAATAGCAAATAATTTACTTGTTAACGTGGGAAGTTTGACCTTTGTTGCAAACTTCATAGTGATTAATATGGAGGAAAACCTTGATATTCCTCTAATTCTAGGTCGCCCATTTTTAGCAACTACCGAGGCATTCATTGATGTAAGAGAAGGTAGAATAACACTTAGGGATGGTGATACATCGATCACCTTTGTGAACCGAAAGTTTAGATCTCCACAAACCAAAACTGTTAGACCAATAAAAATGCATATGTGTGAGGAAGATGAAGAAACACTTAATGATGATCCAATCACAAAGAATGCCGTTGATGATACGAAATTAGATGAATCCATTTTTAACAGTTCAACGAAGAAACTTTATAAACGGATTCACGATGCTAAGATTAAAGGAAACTTTAAGTTATATAACCGATTAATATCCAATTTATCGTCAAAAGAAAAGGCAATGTTAGTTGAATTTGTGAAAGTTACGGAGGAAATCAACAAATGGATTGAAGTAAAAGTCAAAGATATACAAGTTGTTAATGATTCAATTGAAAATAATGTTAATCACAATTTCGATACCACAGCCAACTAAGTGTGGGGAGAATCAAGTCTTTAAAGGATAATATGTATTTCTGTTAGAGTTAGATTGTCTGTTTTCGTGTAGTTCTCGAAAATGGAATCCGAATGGTCTTTCCCTAGCAGACCCTAAAGAACTAGTCTTCTCCCCCCATTCTGAATTTTTTTTTTTTTTTAGGTTTTTACAAAATGAAGACTGCCTGTGAACTAAACCATGGTCTAATGCTACACGCTTTAATCACTAAACGTAATAATGACATACTACCGAGTGAAATAGTATCAGTAATCAGAGAAAGAATGGACGGAGTTAGAAAAGAATCCAGATGCGAAGATAATAAGTTACAATTTGGTAAAGGAAAATCAAAATCCGCAGCAAAAAGAAGAGCACGACACCTAGAAAGATGTCACAAATGCGGAAAATGGTCACATGGAGATAAATGTTCAAATAATCAAACCTATTCAAATACCGAATTTGTTACTTTATGCAGAGACAGACCGTTCATATGTTTAGAAGAAAAGACACTGAATGCTCGAGGTTACGCCTATGTAGCTATGGAAAACCAATTAAACCGACTATCTTATGAATGGGATAGATCATATAACTAAGAAATCTATTTCACAGGTAAGTCTGCACAGTTTTTATTTTATTTTATTTTTAACCTTTTGATAATAAACGCTAATTTGTTCGCTAAAAAGTATTAAATTGGTATTAAATAAAATTAGGTTTGGCGACCGAAATTATTGATATCATTCAAAAATTTATTACATCACTGCAAAATTTAACGTTTATTCTTAAGGTATAAATATCTTTAAACAATCAACATAAAATATTTCAAAAATTCGTCATGAGTTAAATTAGGTCTTGGAACCGAAATTACTTTACCGAAAAGAGGGGCGCATATTTTTGATAATATTTGATTGATTAAAGTGGGATAAAAAGCCAAAAAGATTTTTAATTTTATTTTTACCATGTTTTTAAAATTAATATTTAAATCTTAAATTAATATTGTAAACTTTGTAAAAACAATATATTTAAAATTGTAAATATTTGAAAAATTAATATAAGTTTGGTATGAATTTATCAAATTTTAAATTAAGTTTGGTGTGAATTTTTAATTTTTAAAATATAAATTTTTAATTTTATGCATTTCAAATTTTAAGTTTGGTGTGAATTTTTAATATAAATTTTGAATTTTATATTTAAGTTGTGTGAATTTAAAAACAAAAATCTACTTTATCTCATTAAGTTAAAAATATGATTTTTAAAATTCGTCGTAAGTTGAAGACTAGGTCTTTGAACCGAAATTGCTTTACCCGAGGGAGGGACGAGAATATTTATTATCATTGTTTTTAATCTTATTGAATTAAAGTATGCCAAAAACATTAAAAAAACCCAAAAATCTTAGCTTTTAAAACAATCGCTACAAAAAGACAAATTTTAAAATTTTGTCGAGGGACGGACTAGGACATCGATCCGAAACGACCTCGTCCTAAATAACAAAGGAAACAAAATTTTAAAATTAAGTACTTAATTGTTTTATAAGTTATTGATTATAAAAAAAAAAAAAATATCAAACTCCGCGACTCGCGGAGTTTGAAGGGTTATTCACCGCGAGTCGCGGGAGGACCGGAAATCAGAAAAAAAATAAAGAGCTGCAAACTGATCAGTCCACACCCCCAAAACCGAAAACACTGCGAAATACTCCGAAAAAACACCCAAAAACACCCCCAAAATCACAATTTTTAACCGTTAATCACCAAATCTTTTACTAAAATCATGTTGAGAAGGATGCTATCTAGGAATTACTCAAGAAAAACGGTAAATTTCTACACCTAAACACCATTTAATCCTAAATTACTGTTCTTGAGCCATTTTTTCCCCAATTTGATTTTGATGCTTTTTAGTGTAATTATGCTTAAATTGTTTATGTATTATGCTTGTATAACCTAGATTGATGCTGTTTAACATGATTAGAAGCCTTAAACTTCAAATTTTGAATAATCTAGGGTTTGTGTTCTTGAGCAAATTTGGGGCTTTTTGATATAAACAGGTTATGGCCGATTTTTGTCATGAATTGTTGCTAAATTAAGTAGTGTAACATGTCTAGGTAGTTAAATGATCCAAACTTTAAGCCTAAACATGATTTTGAGAATTAAAGTGGACTTTTTCAAGTCTAAAAATTCATGAACTTGATTTTTGAAAGATAATGCCATTTGAGACTTGTTTAATTGCTAGTAATGATTATTTTGACATGTTATTTGAGTTGAATGCTTATGAACTTGGCGAACATTTTCGTATATGCTTATTTGAAAAAGTGTAGATTTGATGAAAATGTGAAAATGAGCTTAAGTTTGATATAAATTGATCATGTCATTGTGATTATTTTGATTGATGATTTTGCTGACACTAATGCATATTTGGATGCACAAAAATTGTGTTTGATGTGTTTTGCAGACTGAAAGGGGTGAATCTTCATCCCAAGCCCGCAATGCTCCTCCTGAGAACGCGGAACAACAGGAGGTGGATAACTACTACAAGCAGAATATACCTCATCCAGTCATGACCTTTTCTGATATGCACTTGGAAGAGTTGCACCCGAACCTGAGATTTGACAGACTTTGGATAGATTATCCAAAATATCAAAGGGGTTTGCATACTCTTCATTCTAAGGTTGTTGAGGTACCGAGGGTCATAGAATGGGGACCCTTAGAAGCTGTAGAATTGGCCGGGCCAATTAGGGAATTACTTGTACAGAGGTATGGTAATTCTTCTTTTAATGACTGGGTACGTTTATTCACCATGCGTAGACCTGTATATAAAGTATGGTGTGAAGAATTGTTATGTAGTATAGAGTTGAATGATCGGGTAGCTAGTTTAACCGATCGTTCTTTTATTAGATTTTTGTTAGGCGGTTCGATGCGCCACATGTCTTTACTGGACATGGCTCAGGCTTTACGTATATATACGCCTGAGGAGTTAGCATCTGCCGATTGTAGAGGGTTGATACTAAACGGTAGAAAGATAGATGAAAATTTTGATACACACGGTGTGTGGAGTCAAATGACAAGCCATCACCGTTTCAAAGGGGGAAATTACTCTTATTTGGATATAGATAGAGCCGAATTAAGAGTGATTCATAGGTTTTTAGCTAATTCGATTACACAAAGGGGTAAGAACAAGGAAAAAGTAAATGAACAGGATTTGTTTTACCATATGTGTATTCGAGATCCACAAAGCGCTGTAAGTATACCATATTGTGTGGGTTATTATTTATCAGCTATGGTTCGGGGGATGCGACCGCATAGCATAATAGGAGGTGGTATTTTTATTACTTTGATTGGTGAATATCTCGGTGTGGATATAAGTCGGGGGGGATTATTAGTAGAAGAACCAGAACCCCGCGATACTATAGGTTTAAATGTATACCATGGTGCGAAAGTTTTGAAGAGGCGAAATAACGCCGCAGTACAATACCATGGTAGACATCCAAAGGTTGAGAGAAACCAACAGCATGGTAATGTAGGAGGGGGGAATGAGATGCAAGAAATGCAAAGGTTTATAGCTTCTCAGGAATACGAAAATGCTAGACAGAGAGCATTTGAAGATTGGCAAGTTCATCAGAACCAAATCATAGCTCATTGCCAACATATAGGTAGAAACTATATTCCTACACCGAAACCCATCTTCCCTTCCTGGTCTATAGAGATGCAGCCACCATATCCTACGTATAACCCTGCCGAAGCATTCTATAGCACCTATGGTTATGCCTGGAACCCCTATTGGTACCAGTATCATCCCTAGTATACTTATTTTTTTTTTGTAATTTGTAATTATTGATACGTTTAATACTTTTGTTAATATTGTAATCATTTTTATAATTATCTAACTTTTATTCTTAGATTTTAATAATTTTTGAATGTGGGGTAATATACCAAACTTCAAAAATATGTATATATGTTTGCAGTTTATCTTATGTACACAACAGGGTAAAACAACGCATTTTCAAAGACTGGCATTAAGTTCAGCAAAAGCAACTAATTTTGACGACAAGATGCAAAATATATGTGAAATAACAACAAGACGGAATGAACAAATGATGTGCACCATTTATCATTCAGCAAACAAACGCCAATATATTTGGAAACTTTGGTAAAAATTTAATAATTTTCACACAAATCACCCTCAATAATTTAAATTGTTACCGATTTCTTGCAAATGAGGGCATTGCAAGATCTTAAGTGTGGGAAGGGGTTAAATTCTTTCGGATTTTAAATTTTTTTTTACTTTATACACTTGGTTACCATTAAAAATACTAGTAAAGCAGTAGTTGTATTAGAATCTAGTGCTCTCTGATAATAAAGAACAGCCCTAGTCTTATATACTGACTACCCAATTCTAGTAAAAATTTTCAAAATTTTCAATTAAATGAACTCAAAATCATGTTTATACATATTTATGAACGATAAAACTAGGTTTTAACACCGAAATTATTGTTACCTCGGAAAGGACATAAATTGAGAAACAAACTAAAATGATAAAATTCATTTAAAATGGAATAGAGGACGATAAAAAGGAAAATAAAAGCCAAGTGTGGAAAAATTTACCAAGTTATCTTAAACATATGTCACATATTTCTGTAACAAATAACTGAAAATACTTTTGCTTTGGACTAAACTAAACTGTTTTACCCGATGAAAGAAAAGAAAAGATGGATCAACACGATGAATCAATTCCATCATTAAAAGGAAGTAAAGTCTTCCGAAAAAGACACGCGCTTCTTGATTTAGGTCATGAAGTTGTCGTCCAGACCAGCTGTAGGTTGACGAAAAATCTAGAAAAGTCACCACTAAAATCAGCAGGAAATCCACGGACCTCAGCATTAAACAGGGTCGCCAAGTGGTCAGATTTATCCTAACCATGAGAAGGATTTATCTCGTACAATGGGGGGCACCATGCAAATTAGCTGGATAAGACTAATGAATCAGATCCCCAGAAAGGATAATCTCCTTAAAGATTAAAAATCAGCTTTTAAGCCTGATATTACTCAATCCTTGAGATTGACCTTAAAGATTGAGAATTACAAACTCATGGAATTCAATGATATCTAAACTCGAGCTTGAACGAGAAAATATTTTGATCAAAATTACAAACCGATTTGTTTTCTGAAAACCCTATTTTCAATGCGTTCATTACCATTGAACGTAAAATCCTAGAAATTCACCTGGAATTCATTAGGTCACCTGAACTAAATCGGGTGTCAACCTTAAGAACGGTGGTTGAATAGCATGGTCAAAGACAGGACCTTGTGCCAGACCGAAAAATCATAAGGGTGAGCTTTACTATTGCTCCTACCAAGGATAGTAAGTGCATTCGACACGTTATAGACCATAATTAAAAGCATGTCAGGGGACATTGCCTTAACAGTTGCTTGTTCAACGCTTTCCTTTACAACCGGACGGCAGTTTACCAAAAGGTAATATACGGGACAAGTGAACTGGATGTGTTGCTTTCCAAATACAAGGTTAGCAAGTGGGTGACACAAAAACCATAAGTTTTGAGCTAAAATTTTCAAATCTGAAACCCACCAAACCCACAAAAATATTTTGCAAACACCGGTAAAGGGTTATTCCGGAAAACTTATCTAGGGTAAAAACTAGATTTAATTTTCAAAAGATCAAATGTTTTCATAAAGATCCAATTTCCTTAATGGATCTAAATTTTTATAGTCATGTGGGACTGTAAACCATATCGTTACTACCATTGTTTATACCACCGTATAGAAATCACTGATGTACAAAGTGTGAAGAATAAAGAAGTGATTCTAGTATTTCAATACGATATTGCTTGAGGACAAGCAACGCTCAAGTGTGGGAATATTTTATAATGCTAAAAATGAACATATATTTCATAGCATTATTCCTCAAGAAAGACAAGCTTTTAGTTGCAATTGTTCTATTTACAAGTGATATTCGTTTAAATAATAAAAGGTGAAGACAAAAGACAGATTCGACGAATTGAAGACGCAAACGACCAAAAAGCTCAAAAGTACAAAAGACAATCAAAGAGGATCCAATTATTGATAAGAAACGTCTCGAAATTACAAGAGTAACAGATTCAAAACGCAAAGTACAAAATATAAAATTGTACGCAAGGACGTTCGAAAATCCGGAACGAGACCAGAGTCAACTATTAACGCTCGACGCAACGGACTAAAAATTACAAGTCAGCTATGCACATAAATATAATATAATATTTAAATAATTCTTATAATTATTTATATATTATAATAAATAATAAAAACCGTCGGCAAGAAAGACTCCAAACTGGTGTGAGCTGGAATTTCAAACTCCGCGACTCGCGGAGTTTGAAGGCAAAATATGCCGCGAGTCGCGGAGACCCAAAAGTCGAAAATTCCTATAAAAGCAAACGAATTCTGATCGCAAATGATAATCTTTTTCATCTTCTCCTCATTGATACGTAAAATATATATATATATTTATAATTTATATTTTAATTTTAATTATAATTCTAATAATAAGGGTATGTTAGCGAATGTTGTAAGGGTGTAAGTCGAAATTCTGTCCGTGTAACGCTACGCTATTTTTAATCATTGTAAGTTATGTTCAACCTTTTTATATTAATGTCTTGTAGCTAAGTTATTATTATGCTTATTTAATCCGAAGTAATCATGATGTTGGGCTAATTACTAAAATTGGGTAATTGGACTTTGTACCATAATTGGGGTTTGGATAAAAGAACGACACTTGTAGAAATTGGACTATGGGTTATTAATGGGTTTTATATTAACTAAACAATACCCTGTTAATTTAATATACAAACTTATAATTCGACATATTTATATATAACCACATACGCTTGACTGGGTACGGTGGGCGGGATATCTATAAATACCAATAATTATTCATTTTACCGGATACGGAACTGGATTAATAGTTAATAGACTTGTTGAAACAGGGGTGAATTACATTCAAGGGTAATTGGTGTAATTGTTAACAAAGTAGTAAAACCTTGGTTTACACGCAGTCGATAACCTGGTGTATTCATTAAACAAAGTATTAAAACCTTGTTACAATTCGAATCCCCAATTAGTTGGAATATTTGACTTCGGGAATAAGAATAATTTGACGAAGGCTTTCGCTCTTTATTTTTATGACTGATGGACTATTATGGACAAAATCCGTATGGACATATTAAATAATCCAGGACAAAGGACAATTAACCCATGGGCATAAAACTAAAATCAACACGTCAAACATCATGATTACGGAAGTTTAAATAAGCATAATTCTTTTATTTCATATTTAATTTCCTATATTTTATATTTAATTGCACTTCTAATTATCGCACTTTTATTTATTATTATTTAATCGCACTTTTAATTATCGTACTTTTTAATTATCGCAATTTTATTTTATCGCACTTTTATTTATTGCAATTTCATTATCGTTATTTATTTTATGCTTTAATTTAAGTCTTGTATTTATTTTTAATATTTTACATTTGGTTTTAACTGCGACTAAAGTTTTAAAATCGACAAACCGGTCATTAAACGGTAAAAACCCCCCTTTATAATAATAATATTACTTATATATATGTTTGTATTTTTATAAAAGTAAACTAATATAGCGTTGAGCTTTGTTTAAAAAAGATTCCCTGTGGAACGAACCGGACTTACTAAAAACTACACTACTGTACGATTAGGTACACTGCCTATAAGTGTTGTAGTAAGGTTTAAGTATATCCATTCTATAAATAAATAAATATCTTGTGTAAAATTGTATCGTATTTAATAGTATTTCTTGCTAAATTTAATAACTATTTTATACCACTCCGCTACCACATCATATACATTTACACAACAACTAACACTCATGTTTATTTATCATAAACAACGAAATATAAATGTACAAATGGTTAAACACGTACCTTTAGCCATGTACGGGAAAAAGGGGATGTTACACAACATAAAAAAATATTTTCAGAATGGTTGAAAGACAAAGTTAGGAGGACACTTTCAAATATTGATAAAACGGTCGAAGCTTTGGGATTCGCCCCTAAACATGTGTTCCAATACCAAGGATATGACATCAATGGGTATACCTTTTACACTAAAGATCGAGATAAGAAGAGAAAAATGCAAAATAGTCGTGTCACGGTGATAGCCTCATCGACGGAATTCACCATTGTCAATCGTGAAGAAAGATCAAGGATCGCTAAAAGATCTTATTATGGTGTCATTCAATAAATTTGGGAATTAGATTATGGTTTGTTCAATATACCCTTGTTCAAGTGTAAGTGGGCTGATAATGATCGCGGTGTTCAAGTTGATGAAGATGATTTTACAGCTGTTAGCCTTTCCACAAATGTATATCACGAAGAACCATTCATTCTAGCAAAACTAGTTACTCAAGTATTTTTTATCGAGGACCCAAAGGATTGTAGATGGCATGTGGTTCAGTATGAAAAATGACGAATTGTTGGTGTTGAGAACGTTTTAATGAGGATGAGTACGACCAAATTGACGAGTTACCGCCATTTTCTGTCGGTATTCAACGTTTGAATGAAGTTGTTGTTGGAAATAATACAATATACTTTAGGGAAGACTATGAGGAAGGAGACGAGGTCGCAGACACATAAAAATTGTTAAAACATATGATTTATTTGTTATTTTTTTTTGTACAAACATGAATATATTTTTTTATAACTTATGCAACATGTCCTTTGTTATTTTTTTTTACCATGAACTATTTACTTTATGTTACTACCTTTTGAATTAATAATAATAATAATATAATATATACAAATACAAATAATTCTGAAAAAACATATGCACAATTTTCAATTTTAATATCGAGAACAAACCGCGACCACAAAACCATCCCACTTCTTCGTTTACCCCAAACCATCCCACTTCATTTTCAAACCACCAGAAACACCCGAATCCTTCATCATAGAACGTCGATTTCTCTAAACAGGTGACGAAAGAACTCAATTTCGTCCTCACGGCTGAAGAATCGTCGCAAATACAGGTACAGATGGTTTTTTCTTTAACTATTTGTTCTTTACTCGAATAATTTTTGTTATAGACGTAATGACCAAAAAATCACACTATTAGACCTAGATCGAGTTGTGTTATAAGGAAATAATAATCTAAAATTAGGTTATATACATGCACATTTTTGTGATGACCCGGGAATTTCTGACCAAATTTAAACTTAATTTTATATGATCTCGACACGATAAGCAAAGTATGTAATGTTGAGTCTAGAAAATTTTAAAACTATGTTCATGTGTTCAATTAACCTTTGACCATTCTCGACGATTCACGAACCTCAATGAATAAATAAATATGTATATATATATATATATATATATATATATATATATATATATATATATATATATATATATATATATATATATATATATAATAAATATTAAAGATTCATTAAATTATATAACTAATAAATATTATATAATAATTGGTAATATATTAAACTTAATTACAAGTTGAATATAAATATTATATTAATACTATTATCATTACTAGTATTATTATTAAGCAATATTGTCGATAATGTTATTAAATAGATTATTATTACTATAATGTATAAATATTAAATATTCAATATAAATTATTATATAATATATATTAAATAGGATATAATTAATAATTTGTAATATTAATATATTAAATCTAAATTATAAGTTAAAATATAGTTAATACATTAATTGTTGTTATTAGTATTATTAGTATCATTGAATTTATAATGTGAAATTAAATACATTAATTTAATAATATTAAAATTATTAGGATTAGTATTATCATTATTTACTTTTAATAATGTTATTATATTATTATTATCATTATTAATATTATTATTACTAATATCATTATTATTCTTATCATTTTTATTAAAAGAAATAATACAATATATTATTATTAATAATATAATTATTATCATTCTTATGATTTTTTTTGATCATTAATATTTATTATTATTATTAATATAATTATTATTACTAATATATTTATTAATATTTATTATATTACCTAAACTATGAATTAGGAAACAAACTTGTACTAGTGGATTTTATATCCTTTTCACTATATCTGATTATTGACTTTAACATCAAAACCATCCAAAATCTGTTACTAGTCGTTCTCTTATTTATTTTTTTTTATTCTGCTTCAGTTATTTTTCTGTCTTTGTTGCCTGTAACCAAAGGACGACCCCAAAAGTTTCAATATAGCAATCGAACTCACATTCTATCTCTCAATATCAGTATCAATTACACAACATCTCTACTTCCTGTAAATCAAGATTTATCAAAATTATTTGGTTATTTATTTATTTAATTTTTCAAACTGTCACCTCTGTTTATGTTATTTTTTCCAAAACAACGATTTCGAACGAAACTGCAAAATGTAATATTGCAATTTTGTTAGGAATCCTTTATTAAATATATCTGCAAAAGCACAATTTCTAATTCGTTATATTGGATTCAAATTTAGAAGTCAAAGATTAATTTCCAAAAGTCAAACGAATTGTTCTTGATAAAAATTCGAATATGTTTTAATGTTTTAAGTTAAATTGTAGATCCAGAAAGCTTCTAATAACAATTTCAAACGTCTTTCATGTAGAAATCATGAGCTGTAACAGTTTCTAACCTCGAATTTGAATATGGAGTTGGTTCGTGTTTTTCACAGATAGTTCCAGTTTTTTTTTTATTTTATTCTTCTGTTTTAAACTAATGGGATCAATCAATAATCGTTCCTATATCTATTTTATATCCTAAAACTAAATAAGGGATTCGCTAGTAACTAGTCTTGATCTCTGGTCGATTTGAGCTTGCGAAGATGGAGAGGAAAAGGAAAACAGAAAGAAATGGGCTAATTATACTAGGATGTATTTTAATTCAGAAAAACTGCTATGGCAGAATGGTTGAGTCATTGGTTGTGTTAACAAGTGGTCGCGGGTTCGAGTCCTTCCAGTGGCGTAATTCTTTTTAAGGCTTCCTTCAAAGGTTGTAACCCTTCAATTATTATTATTAATAACTATTTTTATTTTTAATATTATTATTATTATTGTTATGTTTATTATTATTATTGATATTATGATTATTATTATTATCATTAATATATTTTACGTTAGTATCAATTGTATAAGTATTATAAGTAATATTATTGTTATTATAGCTACTATTATTATTAATATTATTAATATGATTTTAAGATTATATTTATTATTATTGGTATTATAATTATTATTAATATTACCATTTAAACTTTTTATTATTAACTAATATCATTAAGTATTACTACCATTATTATTAATATTAACACTGTTATGATCATTAGGAATATTATTAAGTGTTATAATTATATAGAATAAAGATTTTGGTATAATAAAATTTACTTTGTCAATATTATTACTTGTAATATCATATTTATTGTTAACATAAGTACTATTATTACTAATATTATCATTACCATTATTAGTAGTATTATTATTAAAAATTATTTTTTTTCAACTATATTATTATTAAAAGAATCATTAATAATAAAACTATCATTTTATCATCCAGATATTAATACTATTATCTTTACTTTAGTAGTATTATAATTATTAATTTTATAAATAAAAGAGATTTATATATCAGAAGTATATTATATACTATATTTTTATATGAAATATTATTAACTATAATAAGAACTAAATTACATATAGGGTGTAAAAATATTCTAAGGTATTATAAGTAAACACATATATCAATATAAATATTAAATTTAATATATTATATATACATAACAATAAGTTACCATTTAAAAATATATTATAATAATTATATATACAACTTTGTTCGATTACAATTATATGTGTTAATATATATACAAATGATATAGGTTCGTGAATCCGAGGCCAACACTGCATTGTTCAATATAGTCATATGTATTTTTACTACAAAATACATTAGGTGAGTTTCATTTGCCTATTTTTACCCTTTATATTTTTGGGCTGAGAATACATGCGTAACTTTTATAACTGCTTTATGAAATACACACAAGTAAATGAAACTACATTCTATGGCTGGATTATTAAATCGAATATGCCCCTTTTTAGTCTGGTAATCTAAGAATTAGGGAACAGACACCCTAATTGACGCGAACTTTAAAGATAGATCTATCGGGCCCAACAAGCCCCATTCAAAGTACCGGATGCTTTAGTACTTCGAATTTTATATCATGTCCGAAGGAGGATCCCGGAATGATGGGGATATTCTTATATGCATATTGTGAATGTTGGTTACCAGGTGTTCAATCCATATGAATGATATTTTTTGTCTCTATGCATGAGACGTATGTTTATGAGAAATGGAAATATGAAATCTTGTGGTCTATTAAGATGATGGAAATGTTTATTTATGATAAACTAATGAACTCACCAACCTTTTGGTTGATACTTTAAAGCATGTTTATTCTCAGGTATGAAAGAAATCTTTCGTTGTGCATTTACTCACTTTAAAGATATTACTTGGAGTCATTCATGACATATTTCGAAAGACGTTGCATTCGAGTCATTGAGTTCATCAAGATTATTATAGTTGGATGTATTATGAAATGGTATGCATGATGTCAAATTTCGTTGTAAAGAAAGTTTGACTTTTCAAAAACGAATGCAATGTTTGTAAAATGTATCATATAGAGGTCAAGTACCTCGCGATGTAATCAACTGTTGTGAATCGTTTGTAATCGATATGGACTTTGTCCAGATGGATTAGGAAGGGTTTTTACAGTTGGTATCAGAGCGGTGGTCTTAGTGAACCGGGTCTTGCATTAGTATGTCTAACTGATAGTCGTTAGTATGCATTAGTGAGTCTGGACTTCGACCGTGTCTGCATGTCAAAAGTTTTTCTTATCATTTTTGTCGGAAATCATCTGCTTATCATCCTTAGGAAATTACCTGCTCATTATTCTTAGTCTAGACACGTTTTACTGAATTGACTGCATGAATAGTGTATAGACAAAAATTCATATCTTAGCGTACCTGACAATTCATATCTTAGCGTATCAGTTACTGTAGACCTTGCCTGATATCTCTCGTAAATTTCTCCTTAATTTAAGGGATCCTGGTACTATATATATCTATGTAAATTATGCATTGAGAATACCATCCAACTATCAATTACTGTCACTAAACTCTTCATATAAAAAAAAAATCTTTCCTGAGATCGCGTAAGATGGCCTCTACGAATCGACCAAGTTCCTCTGACTCCGAAGACAGTGTGACAGGAGCACACCAATCGATCAACTATCGTGATTACTGGAGAAAATGGGGGTGGGTTCGCGACATACTCACCCTATGGAGAAGGGAAGAAGTTACTCCATATCATGAATCGAATCTACCACCTAACCTTGGAGTACTCGACCCGCTCACCGGCGAACCTGTTCGCAACACCGTTTATACCCTTTTTGCCAGAATTTTTCGTCTTGAGACTACCATTAACGGAACTAGAGAAGATATCCAATCTCTACCTCACAATGATAACCAACCAGGGTTAGTAGAAGAAGTTAAAGAACTCCGAGCTAGAGTGTTAACTTTAGAGAGCACGGTACACAGTTTGCAAGCACCAGCAGTATCACCAACACCAGTCACATCACCAACCTTAGCACCAACAGCACTAGTACCACGAACAACAACATCCGCATCACCAGCTTCGACATCTCATTCTGTACATCGAGTATAATCATCGTTCTACATGACGATTTACATCATTTATCTTCGTTCGACATGATGATTATGTAAACTCTAATGTTTTAGAGATTATATATTCTTGTTCAAACGGCAAATCAAATGAGTTTAATATCATATTGACTCATTAAATCCATGATTATATCTGAAGAAAATATATATGTATATATATTTTCATAAAGATTGTAATTAAAAATTCTTTCGTACAAACTGTTAATAGTGAAAATATTTTAACGGGTAGGTAATACCCGAGTGTGACGATCGCTCCGAATCCATATGGACAATACGTCATTCATTGATTTCATTGCGAGGTATTTGACCTCTATATGATACGTTTTGTAAACATCGCATTCTTTTGAAAAGGCACACCATAAATGAATATTTAAATCAAAGGTTTTCGACATCTGATGATTTCTACATATAGACAATCACTGTAAATAATAGTTTACAATAGTACTTCCATTGACAATGCAGTCAAAATAAGATACATGGTGATGATTTGGTGAATGCAACGTTTCCTTGAAAAATATGCCATGTATGACTCCATGCACATAGCTTGTCTAACATATAAGCAAGCGGCGGAAGGCTTCTAGGAAACCTGAGAATAAACATGCTAACAAGTGTCAACACAAAGGTTGGTGAGTTCATAGTTTTAGTGTTTCGCATAATCTGTATATAAAAGTGGATCACAAGATTTCAGTTGTTTCATCCAGAAACGTTTATCAATAGATTATATAAAAATGGATCACAAGATTTCAGTTGTTTCATCTAGAAATGTTTATCAATAGATTCTACATAACATAGCACCCTGGTAACTAAGCTTTAATGTTATAATGATAAATACCCCATTCGTTTTAATACACGCAAACCAACGTGTCCTAAACTCAAATAACACACGTTCGTTAAAAGGCTAGCGCTCTAGCTCGGACGGGGATGTCAAGCCCTATGGATCCATATACTATTATTCACGCCCACCAGTCCACATCCTATGTACTGGCAGTTACTAGTTACCAAAGCTAAGGGATTTTCGATTTAGACTCAGTGTAGAATTAAGTATGTACTTGTATCCATTGCGTTTAAAATAAATTGCATGTATTCTCAGCCCAAAAATGTATATTGCAAAAGCAATTAAAAAGGGAGCAAATGAAACTCACAGTTTAATATTGATATACAATATTGCAGGAAAGCACGTAGACGCATCAGAGATGATAAACACGAGGTTTGATTCACAAAAATACTCCCGAAAATTACCCATAATTTCCTTGGCAATAACCCATATTTTCTTTAACTCTAGCTCGCTCGGAAACTCGTTTTGAAAATTACTTGGACAACAATCCGTCGTAATATTTTATGTACATTATTATTTTTGTATCGCAAAAATAATAACACTAATAATAAAAAAATAATACGATTAATAATAATCTTATTAATAATAATAATAATAATAATAATAATAATAATAATAAAAAATAATAAAAAATAAATAATATTACGGAGTATATATATTTGTGTATGTGTGTGATTTTAATCGAGCGAAAACACTGGAATTTATAGATGTGGCCTGACAAACACTACCATGCGATCGCATGGGTTTGAAGGCCTGTGGCCATGCGATCGCATGGCCTCCCCTTCCAGCTCACATATTGTTTGTCATCAAGCTTGTCGATATATTTTAAAAATAATATATATTATATATAATTTATATTAATTATATATATATAATATATTATATTCACGTGCATAGTTGACTTGTAATTTTCATTCCGATAAGTCGTACGTCGTCACTCGACTTATGTCCCGGTTTCGATTTTTCGAACGTCCTATCGTATACTGAGAAAACTTGTACTTTACGTTTCGTGAATCGTACCTTTGTCAAAATATAGTCTTAAATCATCCATAAACTATACCACTGTAGCAAAGTTAATTTTTACTGTAGCAAAGTCAATTTCACTGTAGCAAATAGTGATTTTCGAAAACACTGTAGCATTTTGGGTACTGTAGCAATTTGAAAATGTTACTATCGTTTACTAAATAACTTGAAATTATATATATGTATATATCTTTTTAATATACATAAATCAGTTTTTAAATACACATTGGAAGTTATTTATAAATAAATTTTAATAATAAATATTTCAACTTATCATATATATTCAAATAGATATTTAAACCAATAAGTTTAATGTACGGTATCAAATAATTAATACATTGTTACCTTTTCAAGTTATAGTATATATGTATCTATTTACATATAATTGTTCGCGAATCGTCGAAAATAACCGAAGGGTATCTAAATATATAAAAGTAGTTCAAAAATTTTGAGATTCAGTTTTACAGACTTTGCTTATCGTGTCGGAAATGTTAATCATACAAAGATTAAGTTTAAATTTGGTCAGAAATTTTCGGGTCATCACAGTACCTATCCGTTAAAGAAATTTCATCCTGAAATTTGAGTGAGGTCGTCATGGCTAACAATAAAAATGTTTTAATGACGAATATGAGTTGATAATAGAGTTTTATCTATGTTTGAATAATATGGATAAAATAATCCAATTACTCGAAGCGTATGAGAGAAGTTATTATAATCAAGTGAAATGGAGAATAGAGATGCGTCTTATCTCTTGATGTAGTAATGATTGATTTCCGGATTTTAAGGAGTAGAAAATCTTCATAATTTAGATAAGATTTGATTTTTCGGAATTTGCGAAAATTAAGATTTTCTTTGATTAAATGCGTAATCTGACTCTATTACTGCGTCCGATATTTTGCTATAAATTGACCTCTTCCGTTTCATTTATTTTCAACACTCCTATAATCTTCTTTCTTCTTTCGTACATCCCAATAGATTGTGAAAATGCTTAATCCAGTTCTGATTCTTGATATTTTCCTGGCTATCGTATCCTTCATTCTTCTTTTTCATCTGCCACCAGAGGAAGTTATTTTCTTCTACTATTACCTTGGGGTTATAGTGTTTTTCATTCTCTCGTGTCTTTATATTGCTATACGCATTGATATACACGGTTTGTAATTTCGGGGTTGTTATCGGGCTTTATATTCTCCATTATATTTCGGAGCTTCATGCTTTCGTTTTCTCTTCCTGACCTTAAGTCAAGCGGATAATGGTCCAGAATTTGTAGGTATGAAGTTTCAGATGAACATAACTAATGTTCTAAGAAAGAAATGGTAATAGCACAATCTGACTTGTCAAATTACCAGAATACCTCGAAAAAGACCGAATCATTAAGAAAATATTTTCTTGATATTTTTAGAGATTATATAGAATGAAAGAGTTATGTAACATGGTTCATGATGAGGGTATGATATGTGAACCTTTATCACGTTCCATTAGAAACTCAGCATGACTTACTGTAATATAATCACGTTGATCAAGTGTCATTATATTATATTAACTCATGCTTCAATTCCCAACATTACTTCAAAACATTTATATTTTAAACTTGAAAGTTTTAGAATTTAGAAACTAAAATAGTTTCTTTTATGGTGTAACACAGATATCGTAAAGAGAAAATTGATTTTCGATAAGAATGATTATGAAATTATCTCCAGAAATGTGAAGGATATTTATAATGAAAGATACGATGATATCTTAGAATTTCTAATATCAGAGGATGATGCGGAAAATCTGTCTGTGAAGGTTTAGAATAAGAAGTAAGGTTCTTACTAATGATTTCAGCAGTCACTGAGTCATTTGGATTCTTTGAAGGAAGGTTCAGTCTTTGTGATTTATCCACAGCCTCTTTCATACTTTACTCAATCCGTTTTTCAGTTCCAAACCTTCTCTTTTTCTCAGCTTTACCACCATACTATTCTTTATCATCAAACTTTTGACTGTTAAGGTCGTTTACAGTTTTTGCTGCTTCATCAGCATTTTTCCAATTTAAGAGAACTAGTTCATAGTTTGTATGTTTTTCAGAAACTTCACATTCGAAGTATGTAAGTCTAGAAGTTGGATGTTATCTATATATAACTGTTGTCGTAGAAAATGCTGCGAGATTCAAAATACTGATTGCTAATTCCCGGTGGTTGGTATGGCAATTATTGTTACAAGATGTGGATGAGTACATGATAGGGTTTCAATGAGTATAAGGACTTTTCGAAAGGTCAAGGATTAATAAAGTTGTTGGTAAATTTACTGCTAATGTGGTGGAACATGAAAGGTTCCCCAGTAACGAAAACGTATATGCCAAAATTACAAGTCTGAAAGGTCGTCGTTGACTGGTTGAATGGTTGATAATACTGGATACTTTGAAAAGGAATAGCAAGGTTATTTTCGGTAAAAACAATGCTAAAGGATCTTGCATAGTTTTGAAGTCAAAGTATAGCTTTGAAAGATGTAAAGATCTAAGAATGATGTCACCGGTTCAGAGTTATGGCTTGGATTCTGATCCGTCGATATCAGAATATGTGATTGAATTTGTATGAAATGATTGTGTATCATTGTAAAGATAGTGAGTATAGTTAATGATTTTTGAATCAAAATTGAAGAATGTACAGTGTAACATATTAATTGTGAACTTAAATATTTCTCGAGTTGTACCTACCCGTTAAAGATTTCACAATTAATACTTTGTACAAAAGAATTTTTTTATTACCGTCTTTATGAAAATATATGTATGTATATTTTTTTTTCAAATCTAATACAGATTTAATGAGTTAATATCATATTAACCTCATTTGATTTTCAACTTGACTTAGAAATGATTAATCTCTAAAACATTAAAGATTACATAATCTTTGCGGAGTATTTAGCTAATGTAATCGATACTCCATTATTTATTCTTATTTCTCGGTGAAGGATGTTGATGCTTGTGGAATCTTTGTGAACCTTACAAGGCACAGATGATGTTTTCTGGAAAGTTTCGAGTACATCGAAAATGAAAATGTAAAATCAATTATGTAATTGAATGATACACTTGGTTTACTATGAAATGGAATTCATTAAGTTGAAACAGAGATTGTAGTTAACAATGGTTAAGTTGTTAAGGAAGGATGTACATCATTGCATATTAGTAATATGAACTAACCGAGTAGTACCTACCAGTTAAGATTCACACGTAATAGCTTAGTACGAAAAGATTTATTTTGATTTCAAAATTCATATATATTAAATATACATAAAATTTCTTCAGGGGAATTAAGTTAATAATTCATCGGTTATTGTTGCTGGTATTTCTTGGTAACTATGATGCGTATGACGTTGATGTTCAAGGTACATATGGTGATGTTGAGGCTTGCGGTGCGGATGTTGTTGGTGGTGGTAATGGTACTGTTGGTGTTGTTGTCGGTGGTACTGTTGATGCCGGAGATTCTGCTGGTGCTTGTAACCTTTGCACCATATTCTCCAAAGCCACTACCCGAGCGCGAAGCTCGTTGACTTCTTCTACTACACCGGGATGATTGGCGGTTCGGACGAGCGGATGAATAAGATCCAGAATTTGAGAGAGTATATGATCATGACGAGATATTCTGGAGATGAGAGAGAAAATGGTATTACGAACATGTTCGCCGGTAAGTGCTTCAGGTTCTTCGCCAAGAGGGCAATGTGGTGGATGGAAGGGATCGCCTTCTTCTTGTCTCCAATAATTAAGTAGGCTACGAACCCATTCCCAATTCATCCAGAATAGGTGATGGCTGATTGGTTGATCCATTCCGGTTACACTGTCTTCGAAATTCAGGTGAATCTCCATATCGGAATAGCTGTCAGAGTTTAAGGAATTTGAACTAGATACGGGATCCATCTTGTATAATTAGAGAGATAATTTTTGATATGAAATAGATTATAGAATTTAGATTGGTATTCTTCAATACATAATTTACATATGTATATATAATACCAAAATTCCATAAATCACTGAGGAAATTTCGGAAGATGTCAGGAAAAGTTTACAGTAACAGATACGTTAAGATATGAATTTTTTCTATACACTATCTATGCAATCAATGCAAAAAGACGCGTTTAGACTTAAGATGATAAACATGTAATTTCCGACAAGAAATGATAAGCAAAACTTTTGACATGCAGACACGGTCGAAGTCCAGACTTACTAATGCATCCTAACAACTATCAGTTAGACACACTCATGCAAGACCTAGTTCGCTAGGACCTACGCTCTGATACCAACTGTGACGATCGCTCCGAATCCATATGGACAATACGTCATTCATTGATTTCATTGCGAGGTATTTGACCTCTATATGATACGTTTTGTAAACATCGCATTCTTTTGAAAAGGCACACCATAAATGAATATTTAAATCAAAGGTTTTCGACATCTGATGATTTCTACATATAGACAATCACTGTAAATAATAGTTTACAATAGTACTTCCATTGACAATGCAGTCAAAATAAGATACATGGTGATGATTTGGTGAATGCAACGTTTCCTTGAAAAATATGCCATGTATGACTCCATGCACATAGCTTGTCTAACATATAAGCAAACAGCGGAAGGCTTATAGGAAACCTGAGAATAAACATGCTAACAAGTGTCAACACAAAGGTTGGTGAGTTCATAGTTTTAGTGTTTCGCATAATCTGTATATAAAAGTGGATCACAAGATTTCAGTTGTTTCATCCAGAAACGTTTATCAATAGATTATATAAAAATGGATCACAAGATTTCAGTTGTTTCATCCAGAAATGTTTATCAATAGATTCTACATAACAGAGCACCCTGGTAACTAAGCTTTAATGTTATAATGATAAATACCCCATTCGTTTTAATACACGCAAACCAATGTGTCCTAAACTCAAATAACACACGTCCGTTAAAAGGCTAGCACTCTAGCTCGGACGGGGATGTCAAGCCCTATGGATCCATATACTATTATTCGCGCCCACCAGTCCACATCCTATGTACTGGCAGTTACTAGTTACCAAAGCTAAGGGATTTTCGATTTAAACTCAGTGTAGAATTAAGTATGTACTTGTATCCATTGCGTTTAAAATAAATTGCATGTATTCTCAGCCCAAAAATGTATATTGCAAAAGCAATTAAAAAGGGAGCAAATGAAACTCACAGTTTAATATTGATATACAATATTGCAGGAAAGCACGTAGACGCATCGGAGATGATAAACACGAGGTTTGATTCACAAAAATACTCCCGAACATTACCCATAATTTCCTTGGCAATAACCCATATTTTCCTTAACTCTAGCTCGCTCGGAAACTCGTTTTGAAAATTACTTGGACAGCAATCCGTCGTAATATTTTATGTACATTATTATTTTTGTATCGCAAAAATAATAACACTAATAATAAAAAAATAATTCGATTAATAATAATCTTATTAATAATAATAATAATAATAATAATAATAATAATAATAATAATAATAATAATAATAATAATAATAATAATAATAATAATAATAATAATAATAAATAAATAAATAAATAAATAAATAAATAAATAAATAATATTACAGAGTATATATATTTGTGTATGTGTGTGATTTTAATCGAGCGAAAACACTGGAATTTATAGATGTGGCCTGACAAACACTGCCATGCGATCGCATGGGTTTGAAGGCCTGTGGCCATGCGATCGCATGGCCTCCCCTTCCAGCTCACATATTGTTTGTCATCAAGCTTGTCGACATATTTTAAAAATAATATATATTATATATAATTTATATTAATTATATATATAATATATTATATTCACGTGCATAGTTGACTTGTAATTTTCGTTCCGATAAGTCGTACGTCGTCACTCGACTTATGTCCCGGTTTCGATTTTTCGAACGTCCTATCGTATACTGAGAAAACTTGTACTTTACGTTTCGTGAATCGTACCTTCACTGTAGCAAAGTCAATTTCACTGTAGCAAATAGTGATTTTCGAAAACACTGTAGCATTTTGGGTACTGTAGCAATTTGAAAATGTTACTATCGTTTACTAAATAACTTGAAATTATATATATGTATATATCTTTTTAATATACATAAATCAGTTTTTAAATACACATTGGAAGTTATTTATAAATAAATTTTAATAATAAATATTTCAACTTATCATATATATTCAAATAGATATTCAAACCAATAAGTTTAATGTACGGTATCAAATAATTAATACATTGTTACCTTTTCAAGTTATAGTATATATGTATCTATTTACATATAATTGTTCGCGAATCGTCAAAAATAACCGAAGGGTATCTAAATGTATAAAAGTAGTTCAAAAATTTTGAGATTCAGTTTTACAGACTTTGCTTACCGTGTCGGAAATGTTAATCATACAAAGATTAAGTTTAAATTTGGTCAGAAAATTTCGGGTCATCACACCGAGGTATATTTAGATTTTGCAGTAATAAGTTACACTGTACATTCTACGAATCTAATTCAACTGTTATTTACTATCCTATTTACAACCACCGATATACGTATCCATTCACCAAAGAATAACTATTTTCATTCAAATTCAATTTCATATTTGGATTTTGACTTATTAGAATCCAACAAGTGGCATAATGAAGAAATAATGGACACAATAAAAAAAAATTATTAGAAACAGACTAATTAACAATATGAAATTTTGTTAAGAAACCACGCTAACAAGATCCTAGCTAACTGTTCCTAGCTAAATGTTAATTCCGTATTACATTTTATTTTATCGCAATTTATTTATCGCAATTTAATTATCGCAATTTATTTATCTTAATTTATATTCTCGCAATTTTATTTATCGTCATTTAATTTCTGTTATTTACTTTACGCACTTTATTTATCGTCATTTATTTTCTGTTATTTATTTTACGCACTTTAAATATCGGGACACGTGTACAAGGTTTTGACATATCATATCGACGCATCTATATATATTATTTGGAATCACCATAGACACTCTATATGGAGTAATGATCGAGTTCTCTATACAGGGTTGAGGTTGATTCTATAATAATATATATAATTTGAGTTGTGATCGAGTCTGAGGCATGTACACGGGTCACGATATGTATTAATTAATTCGAATATTATATATTAAACTATAAATGAATTATTGGACTGTCAACTGTGGACTATCGACTGAGGATTAATAATATTGGACAATTAAAATGAATTAAAATACTGATTATAACATATGAAACTAAACAATTCTTCAAGTTTTCCACTTGATTCCATCTTAAACCTCATTTGTATCTTGACGATTACAATCTGCGTTCAAACTCTTCATGATTCTTGAAAACACCTTAATCGGGAGAATGAACCAACCGCACTTCATCTCCGGAAGAAGAGATTGATACATATAGTTATGCACCTGAAAAACTCTCGGAAACTGAATAAACGTTTAACACGTATCTGTACTAATTCCTTTAGCGTTACTATTACCGAAAATAACTTTACAATCTCTTCCCAAATTAACCAATTTTGTCACAGCTCCAACAAGTCAACTTCGACTTTTCGTTCGAACCAACCTTATTATAACCATGAAATATATGCGTGCTCTTTATTGTTACCAGGGAACCTTTTATATTCCATCATATTACCAGCAGACGTACCAGCAACCTCGTTGCTCCTTGGCTTAAATCTCTCTGATAAATTATTATATTTATTCATTGAAACTCTATCATATACTCATTCGCATCTTGTAACGAGAACTGCCATAACAATTATCGGGAATCAGCAATCAGTACTTTGAAAACTCACAGCATATCTACATCAACAGTTATATGTATGACATTTATCTCTTAGAATTATGATCTCTCATTCTGAAATTCTGAAAAGCACTCAGTCACAAATCAATACTCTGAATGTTGAAAAAGCTGAATGAAGCAGCAGAAACCATAGACAACCGTAAACGATCTTAACCATCGAAAGTTTGATGATAAAGAATAGTATGTTGGAAAAGCTCAGAAAAGTTGGAACTGGAAAACGGATTGAGCTAACCACGAAGGAGACCAAGGACAAATACAAGGACCATAATATATATTCAAAGAATCCAGGTAATTCTGGATCCGATGAAACCTTCAACGAATATCTTGCTCCATACTCATGTTAAAATCTTGCGGAAAATCTTCCTCATCAACCATCGAACTTAGAAATTCCAAAATATCATCATCAATATCTTCGATATTTCTGAGGATATTTTCATAAATATTCTCGTCCGAAATTATATACCTCTTCATGCTTCCTGTGTATCATTATATTGGAAACATTCAATAGAAAATTTAGTACCAAAAAGCAGATTATGCGAAACTATGAAGAAAGCCGTGGACTAATCAAAAAGAATAAGTTTAACTTTAAAGAATCCAAATGATTCAATGTCTGCTAAAGTCTTTAGTGAATATCTTGCTCTTTACTCTAAACCCTTGCGGACAATAGTTTCTATCATCCTCTGATCTTAGATATTCCGAGATATTATCGTATCTTTCATTATAAATATCCTCGATATTTCTGAATATATTTTCATAAATAATCTTATCTGAAATCATTAATCTCTTCGTGCTATCAGTGTTACACCATATAGAAACTGTTAGTTTCTATATTCTGTAAACCTTCAAGTTTAAATTATGAATGATTTTGAAGTAGTGTTGGAAATTGATGCATGAGTTAGTATAATATAATGACACTTGATCAACGTGATTATATTACAGTAATTCATGCTGAGTTTCTAATGGAACGTGATGATTCACAGAACATACCGTCATCATGTGCCATTTACACGACTCTTACATTCTACTCAATCTCCAAACATATTAAGAACATATCTTATTGATAAATTCTGTCTTTTCGAATATTTTGGTAATTTACCAAATCAAGATCGTGCCATTACGAATTCCTTCTTAGAACCTTAACTATGTTCATCCAAAACTTCGTATCTACAAATTATGGACCATTATTCGCTTGACTCGCGGATGGGAATAGAAAACGAAAGCATGAAGCTCCAAAATATAAGGGAGAATATAAAGCCCAATGACAACACCGAAATTACAAACCGTGGATATCAGTACGTATGGCAATATAAAGACACTGGAGGATTATAAATACAATAATCCCTAGAGCATAATAGAAATAAACAGATTCTTCAGGTGGGAGTTGGAAAAGAAGAACGATCATCACGATAGGTAGAATAAGAAGAAGGATCAGAACAGGGTTAAGAATTTTCATAAATCTTTTGAATTTGGGAATTGAGTATAAAAGTGGTGAAAACTAATGGAACGGAAAAGGTAAATTTATAATGGAAAAATCAGACGTAGTAATCGAGGCAGATCATCGTATTTAATTATAGAGATCTTAATTTCCTTACTCGCCGGAGAATCAAATCTTTTAGATTTCGAAGATTTTCTTTAAAATCCCTTGAATTCCGAAATTCAACCCTCTACGTCAAAAGTTAAGACTCACCTTATTTTCTAAATTCAATCACGACTACGTCAAAAGTTATGGAAAATCTCCATCTCTTCATCTCGATCTTTTGTGATCACTTCATTCATACGCTTCGATTAATCGAATCATTTTATCCATATTACTTAATGATAATAAAACTCTATTTATCAACTCATATTCGTCATGAAAACATTTTTATTGTTAACCATGACCACCTCACTCAAATTTCGGGACGAAATTTCTTTAACGGGTAGGTACTGTGATGACCCGGGAATTTCCGACCAAATTTAAACTTAATCTTTATATGATCTCGACACGATAAGCAAAGTATGTAATGTTGAGTCTAGAAAATTTTGAAACTATGTTCATGTGTTCAATTAACCTTTGACCATTCTCGACGATTCACGAACCTCGATGAATAAATAAATATGTAATATATATATATATATATATATATATATATATATATATATATATATATATATATATATATATATATATATATATATATATATATATATATATATATATATATATAATAAATATTAAAGATTCGTTAAATTATATAACTAATAAATATTATATAATAATTGGTAATATATTAAACTTAATTACAAGTTGAATATAAATATTATATTAATACTATTATCATTACTAGTATTATTATTATTAAGCAATATTGTCGATAATGTTATTAAATAGATTATTATTACTATAATGTATAAATATTAAATATTCAATATAAATTATTATATAATATATATTAAATAAGATATAACTAATAATTTGTAATATTAATATATTAAATCTAAATTATAAGTTAAAATATAGTTAATACATTAATTGTTGTTATTAGTATTATTTGTATCATTGAATTTATAATGTGAAATTAATTACATTAATTTAATAATATTAAAATTATTAGGATTAGTATTATCATTATTTACTTTTAATAATGTTATTATATTATTATTATCATTATTAATATTATTATTACTAATATCATTATTATTCTTATCATTTTTATTAAAAGGAAATAATACAATATATTATTATTAATAATATAATTATCATCATTCTTATGATTTTTTTGATCATTAATATTTATTATTATTATTAATATAATTATTATTACTAATATATTTATTAATATTTATTATATTACCTAAACTATGAATTAGGAAACAAACTTGTACTAGTGGATTTTATATCCTTTTCACTATATCTGATTATTGACTTTAACATCAAAACCATCCAAAATCTGTTACCAGTCGTTCTCTTATTTTTTTTTTATTCTGCTTCAATTATTTTTCTGTCTTTGTTGCCTGTAACCAAAGGACGACCCCAAAAGTTTCAATATAGCAATGGAACTCACATTCTATCTCTCAATATCAATATCAATATCAATTACACAACATCTCTACTTCCTGTAAATCAAGATTTATCAAAATTATTTGGTTATTTATTTATTTAATTTTTCAAACCGTCACGTCTGTTTATGTTATTTTTTCCAAAACAACGATTTCGAATGAAACTGCAAAATGTAATATTGCAATGTTGTTAGGAATCCTTTATTAAATCTATCTGCAAAAGCACAATTTCTAATTCGTTATATCGGATTCAAATTTAGAAGTCAAAGATTAATTTCCAAAAGTCAAACGAATTGTTCTTGATAAAAATTCGAATATGTTTTGATGTTTTAAGTTAAATTGAAGGTCCAGAAAGCTTCCAATAACAATTTCAAACCTCTTTCATGTAGAAATCATGAGCTGTAACAGTTTCTAACCTCGAATTTGAATATGGAGTTGGTTCGTGTTTTTCACAGATAGTTCCAGTTTTTTTTATTTTATTCTTCTGTTTTAAACTAATCTGATCAATCAATAATCGTTCCTATATCTATTTTCTATCCTAAAACTAAATTAGGGATTCGCTAGTAACTAGTCTTGATCTCTGGTCGATTTGAGCTTGTGAAGATGGAGAGGAAAAGGAAAACAGAAAGAAATGGGATAATTATACTAGGATGTATTTTAATTCAGAAAAACTGCTATGGCAGAATGGTTGAGTCATTGGTCGTGTTAACAAGTGGTCGCGGGTTGGAGTCCCTCCAGTGGCGTAATTCTTTTTAAGGCTTCCTTCAAAGGTTGTAACCCTTCAATTATTATTATTAATAACTATTTTTATTATTATTATTATTATTATTGTTATGTTTATTATTATTATTATTGATATTATGATTATTATTATTATTATCATTAATATATTTTACGTTAGTATCAATTGTATAAGTATTATAAGTAATATTATTGTTATTATAGTTATTATTATTATTAGTATTATAATTATTATTAATATTACCATTTAAACTTTTTATTATTAACTAATATCATTAAGTATTACTACCATTATTATTAATATTAACATTGTTATGATCATTAGGAATATTATTAAGCGTTATAATTATATAGAATAAAGATTTTGGTATAATAAAATTTACTTTGTCAATATTATTACTTGTAATATCATATTTATTGTTAACATAAGTACTATTATTACTAATATTATCATTACCATTATTAGTAGTATTATTATTAAAAATTATTATTTTTTACAACTATATTATTATTAAAAGAATCATTAATAATAAAACTATCATTTTATCATCCAGATATTAATACTATTATCTTTACTTTAGTAGTATTATAATTATTAATTTTATAATTAAAAGAGATTTATATATCAGAAGTATATTATACACTATATTTTTATATGAAATATTATTAACTATAATAAGAACTAAATTACATATAGGGTGTAAAAATATTCTAAGGTATTATAAGTAAACACATATATCAATATAAATATTAAATTTAATATATTATATATACATAACAATAAGTTACCATTTAAAAATATATTATAATAATTATATATACAACTTTGTTCGATTACAATTATATGTGTTAATATATATACAAATGATATAGGTTCGTGAATCCGAGGCCAACACCGCATTGTTCAATATAGTCATATGTATTTTTACTACAAAATACATTAGGTGAGTTTCATTTGCCTTTTTTACCCTTTATATTTTTGAGCTGAGAATACATGCGCAACTTTTATAACTGTTTTACGAAATAGATACAAGTAAATGAAACTACATTCTATGGCTAGATTATTAAACCGAATATGCCCCTTTTTAGTCTGGTAATCTAAGAATTAGGGAACAGACACCCTAATTGACGCGAACTCTAAAGATAGATCTATCGGGCCCAACACGCCCCATCCAAAGTATCGGATGCTTTAGTACTTCGAAATTTATATCATGTCCGAAGGAGGATCCCAGAATGATGGGGATATTCTTATATGCATATTGTGAATGTCGGTTACCAGGTGTTCAATCCATATGAATGATATTTTTTGTCTCTATGCATGGGACGTATGTTTATGAGAAATGGAAATATGAAATCTTGTGGTCTATTAAGATGATGGAAATTTTTATTTATGATAAACTAATGAACTCACCAACCTTTTGGTTGACACTTTAAAACACGTTTATTCTCAGGTATGAAAGAAATCTTCTGCTGTGCATTTACTCACTTTAAAGATATTACTTGGAGTCATTCATGACATATTTCGAAAGACGTTGCATTCGAGTCGTTGAGTTCATCAAGATTATTATTAAGTCACTTATAGTTGGATGTATTATGAAATGGTATGCATGATGTCAAATTTCGTTGTAAAGAAAGTTTGACTTTTCTAAAACGAATGCAATGTTTGTAAAATGTATCATATAGAGGTCAAATACCTCGCGATGTAATCAACTGTTGTGAATCGTTTGTAATCGATATAGACTTCGTCCGGATGGATTAGGATGGGTCTTTACACATTTTTTCTTACATTATTCATAAAATTGATACATTAGTGTTTAAAAGTGGTTTATAGATGATGCAGAAAGAGTCTAATTTATATTTTGTGTTATAGATGAAATGACCTTAAAATCAGACTATTATACTTAAATCTAGTTGTGTTAATTTGCCAATAATTATTATTGTTACCTACAAAATTGATATGTACACATATATTGATTTTACAGAAGCAGAAATAATCTCTGACGTTCTCTGATCAAGCATATTTTCAAGAGCTCAAGGTGAACCTACGCTTGAGTGCATGATAGGGTTTAAGGACTAACAATATTCGAACCTCCGACACTTAGTCGTGGATAACCCACATCGGTATCATTTCGATTCCGACAAGGTGGCCGATTTGAGAGTCCACCAACAACCCAACATACGGGGTTGAGTGGCCCAAAGACATGAAGGTTTTATAGTTCGAGACATACCTGAAAATCTTTACTTTTTAGATCGTATGAAGCTTGTTCGTACGATGATGATATGTATGCTATTTGTTACGTATGAGTAACCGAGTCTGTTTTTAGGGTTTATGAGCAATGTATTTATAGGCTCACGAATTAAGGTTTTGATATAATCTCTTCCCTAATTAAATGCGATCTCATCCTAACTAACTTTCGTTATTTAAGGAAAAGAATCCGAATTAATTATACCGTACATTCTTCTAGAATATACTGGACCCTTATGCAAGTATACGAAACTCACATCAGATGGTATAGGCGCATAGAGTGCGGCTATACTCGTGCCATATATTGTACATGGCAATTAGTTGTGCGGGCTTTGGATGCGTAATCTGCATTGTCATGCGGATATGCATATCATTAAGTCCCCCAGTTCGATGTTATATACAATAAAAATTAGTGTATGACATCGAACTAGTAAGAATATTTACACATAATGATCCATAACAATTCCATTGAACCAATTTAGCATGCTTAAAATTTTTGTTAAAATGCCTAGTTGGATTTCAAGTGTAATCGGATAATGCAAAAGATTTTTTAAATATATATGCGTAACCGGATACGGTATTAGCATTAAATGCAATGTACGCGTGCAGTCACTAAACTGTCTTTTCAGCTGCATTTCCTACACCCGAGGTGACAACTGTCACTGTTTACCGAAAAGGTAATCATTGTAATTATGCAACCGCCTGTTAATGCTAACGTGCACCGGACATCTTAACAAAGTGTTTAGCCTAAGATTGACACACGTGTACGGTTGTGATTACACCCTTGGTACTTTTTGACCCACGTATTTTCTCTATAAATAGGGTTTTGGCATATTTTATCTCACAATCTTTTCCCTTTAAAGGCATTCAACCCTGTTCATCTTCTTTGCCAAACCTTTATCCGATCGTAAAAAGGTGTGTATCACACTCTTATATTTTTGTTGCATTGTACTATGTAACCTTAGTTACATATTTATGTCTTACATATATTGTGTTCTGATTTACTTTATTTTGTAGATGAAGATGGAATCATATGCACCCATTCCTGCAACCGACTCTGGTAATTTCACCAGTTCTCCGGCCAGTCGTTCCGACGCTATACCTTCGTTTTATCAAACCCCTGATGCCAGAAGCCTTGGTAACCACAAGAGGTTACTTGATGAAGGTATTAATTTTGACCGCCTGTCTTGCTTTTAAATTGGGCTTTAATCTTTGCATAACGTCGTTTTATCTTATTTGCAGGTCCAAGTGGTGTATCTCACTATTCTTCATGTGCCAAGCGTGCATGCGTGAATCCTGACAACACGTCTTTACTGATTCCTAATGTTAATGAGTTATTGAAAGTTCCACTTCCGGTGTTTACAGAACAGTTTTTGTTTTTACAATCTTGTGCCCCTCATCAGTTGATACAGAAGTTTTCTTTGCTCTCTCCATCTGAAGAACTTTATATTGACGAACAGTCGACGCTTTTCAACTTTCCTAAAGATCTGAATCGTTTGCAACAAAAATCTGCTGCTCTCGCCCATCCACCAACACCATCAATGACAGAAACAGCTAAAATAAATTTGTTGCAAGAGGACAACGCCAGGCTGACTGCTCAACTTGCAGTTGTTGTGACCGCCTACGTGCAGGCAGAGGAATGTATAAACGTCCTGATGTTTAAGAAGCAGCGAGATGAAGACCAGCACGTTGCTGAAAAGAGGTTCATGGAGTCCGAAATTGCATCTTTATCTGCAAAGCTTAAAGAAGTAGAAAGTCATGTTGTCTTCTTAAACGAGAGCTTTTATGATTGGATTGCATCCCAGGAATCGTGGGGCGTGAAGCACGATGCTATAAAAGCGGAGTACGACATTCTCTGAAAGGGTCTACCGACGATCATACAGCATGCTCTTGACTGCAAAGTGGTCGAGCAACGACTCGGCGCAGCCATGGTTGATGCGCGTGCTTATGAGCGTAACCTGTTCTGGAATATTATCCGCCAGGAGTTTTATGTACCCCCCATGATTCCTCCAAATGTTGCTGAGCTGCTCTCTGATGGAGCAAAAGAAAGGTGTGACGAAGCTTGTGCCCGACTTGAACAAATCACAATTCCCCGTTTGCAATTTTTATTCAATTATCCCAATGTCTCCGCGCAGGAGATTATGAATGACAAGCTCAACTGAGCTTGTTAGACTACCCAAAATGGATGATGTTTATCCATTTTTGGGTAGCAATTTTTGCTAGTGAGGGATGGGCCTCGCAACCTCAGAGGTTTCGCATCCCTATATTATATTTTTATCTTATGTTTAAAGCAGGGTATGCGTTAGATCGCTGCGGGCGAGGATGGCATATTCTCCTTAGTGTAGGGCAAATGTTCCAGCCAATGTGATAGTGCTCCAAATGAACATATATTTAGTAGCAATATCCTCCCAATATGTAAATTATTTAGTTGTAATTGTCCTATTTTAAGTTGTAATCGTTTATATTAAATAAATGCGAAGACAAAAGGCGAAAACGATGATTTGAAGACGCAAATGACCAAAAAGCTCAAATGTACAAGATACAATCCAAGTGGTTCAATTTATTGATGAGAAACGTCTAAAAATGACAAGAGTACAAGTTGCGGAATGCAAAGTACACGATATAAAATAATACGCAAGGACGTTCGAAAATCCGGAACCGGGACATGAGTCTACTCTCAACGCTCGACGCAACGGACTAAAAATTACAAGTCAACTATGCACATTAATATAATATAATATTTAAATAATTCTTAAAATTATTTATATATTATATTTATTTATATATTATGTCGGCAAAGCTAAGATCCAAATTGATGTGAGCTGGAAAATCAAACTCCACTACTCGCGGAGTTTGAAGGCCAAAAACTCCACGACTCGCGGAGTTTGAAAAATCAGAAATCCCTATAAAAGGCCATGCATTCTGCCGAGTTTAAGAAAAAAAATAATAATAATACTCTGTAATAAATAAATAAATAAATATATATATATAATATATATAGTATAGGGTAGTTTTATATTAGATTAGTTCGGGTTATGTAAAGATTATTTTACGGGTTTTAAAGTCGGAGCTCTGTCCGTTATAAATAATCAATGTAAGCTATGTTCTCCTTTTTAAATTAATGTCTCGTACTTAAGTTATTATTATGCTTATTTAATACCGAAGTAATCATGATGCTGGGCTAAAAATATTAAAATTGGGTAATTGGGCTTTGTACCATAATTGGGGTTTGGATAAAAGAATGACACTTGTGAAAATTAGACTATGGGCTATTAATGGGTTTTATATTAACTAAACAATACCTTGTTAATTTAATATACAAACTTATAATTTGTCGTATTTATATATAACCACATACGCTTGACTGAGTACGGTGGGCGGGATATCTATAAATACCAATAATTATTCATTTTACCGGACACGGAACTGGATTAATAGTTAATAGACTTGTTAAAACAGGGGTGAATTACATTCAAGGGTAATTGGTGTAATTGTTAACAAAGTAGTAAAACCTTGGTTTACACGCAGTCGATAACCTGGTGTATTCATTAAACAAAGTATTAAAACCTTGTTACAATTCGAATCCCCAATTAGTTGGAATATTTGACTTCGAGAATAAGAATAATTTGACGAAGGCTTTCGCTCTTTAAATTTATGACTGATGGACTATTATGGACAAATCCGTATGGACATATTAAATAATCCAGGACAAAGAACAATTAACCCATGGGCATAAAACTAAAATCAACACGTCAAACATCATGATTATGGAAGTTTAAATAAGCATAATTCCTTTATTTTCATATTTAATTGCACTTCTAATTATTGCACTTTTATTTATTGTTATTGTATTTAATTGCACTTTTAATTATCATACTTTTTAATTATCGCACTTTTATTTATCGAAATTTCATTATCGTTATTTATTTTACGTTTTAAATTAAGTTATATTTATTTTACATTCGGTTTTAACTTCGACTAAAGTTTTAAAATCGACAAACCGGTCATTAAACGGTAAAAACCCCCTTTTATATATTATTAATATAATATATGTTGTACAAATATAATTGTTTAAAAATATAGTGTGCAATAAGCCCGCTCTCTGTGGAACGAACCGGACTTACTAAAAACTACACTACTGTACGATTAGGTACACTGTCTATAGTGTTGTAGCAAGGTTTAGGTATATCCCATTTGTAAATAAATAATTAAAACTTGTGTAATTTGTAACGTATTTCGTAGTAAAATATAGTACTATCACGTACCCCCACTCTACGACATCAAGTTTTTGGCGCCGCTACCGGGGACTCGGCGAAACGCTATATTTTTAATTTATTTTTCTATAAATATATTTATATATCATTTTAGAAAAACAATATAAAATTTTTTTAAAAAAAAATGTCTTTCAAACTCCACGACTCGCGGAGTTTGCAGGCTTAAAACTCCACGACTCGCAGAGCCGCCCTGACAGACGCACCCAGAACCCTAATTTGGCATTTATTACGAGTATAATTTAATTATTATTATTAAAATTTAATTAGGTTTATATTTAATATTAATATTTAGTTTTAGTTTTTAAATTAATTTGTATTTTAAATATTAATTAGTATTATTAAATATATATATAAATTAATAATTTTATAAAATAAATAGGATAAAAATAATATTTTTATAAAAATTATAATTTTTACAACTTTAATTTTATTTTTATATTTTGTATCTTTTTAATCGTTTAATCGTAATATTGTATATTTATCGTTCGTAGCTAGTGTTAAGTTTAGTTTTGCCGTAGCTTATTATTTTTATTTCTAGATTTTTAGGCTTTGCCATAAAATCCCTTAAGTGCTTTTTCTTTAGACTAAGATCTAGGTGCTTTAGAATTTTGCGGCGCCTTTTTAAGTTTTTATACCTTTTTAAGTTATTGCCATTTGGGATATAGTTTTACTTGTAAGCTTTAATATTTTTAGACGCAACTTTTAATTTTTTTAGTTTTTAGTACCTTTTAAGTTACGACGCGCTACTTTCTTTTTATTTTTCAACCTTTTATTTTTCGACATTTTTCGACGCGCAATCTTTTTCTTTCTTATTTCTCGACACGCTAGTTTTTAGGACTTAGAAATTTTCTCTATTTCTTATCTAATATCTCAAACGGAAAGAAAAATTATTTAAGTGGTTAAATTAATGGACGTTGACAATTTTCTGCTTTGTAGTAATAGTTGGATTTGTTAGTAGCTGAGTTGTGAGCTTCCGATTTAAAGGGTTCTGGCTCCCTCTGCATCTTTTGGCTATTCGAAACGTGAGCAAAAGCAGAAAAGTCTATTAATTGGACAACTTATATAAGTTTTTCTATTTTTATAACTAATAGGATAATTAGTAAATGCACCACATTGTAGCTAAAATTTGGCCATCGCAATAAAATGGAAAATTTTGAAAACAAGGCTATGGAAACTCTTTTTGATATCCAAAATCAATTAAATCAATACTCTCAAACGGGTGTTGATGACAATTCGTTCAGTCAATCTTGGATCACGAATGACGAAACAATAACTGGTTGTGAAATCTGTGGAGATTATCACTCAACATGGGAATGTTATTATTACGTTCCTATGGAAAATTACGCACCCACGGAACCTGAATGGAATGATTATGAAGAATACAATTCAAATTGGGATTATTCCCAAGAATATTTCCAAACTCAACAACCAGTAGACGAGGAAAATTACGTGTCTGAAAATTTATTAGACAATATGAAAATCAAACTCGAAGAACTCAATGCTCAAAATGAACAATTGAGAGAGTTTGTAAACCGGCAAGCTGAAACTCTATCAGACTGCACACCTGTTGATCTGAGGATTCGTGTGCAAGAAAATCTCATATCATCGAATTTTGATGAATTCGAGAGCTCCGAAATCACCAATTATTCCGATGATACTTTTTATTCAGCTTTATCAATTTCACAACATATCGACACATTAGCCTCAACCGACGAAATCATCGATCCATCTATGGATGAAGAAGAAGTAAGGATGACAAATTGGTACTCTTAGGAAAACGATAACATTGAAAATTTTACCCCCGAGACCAAAATGGTGGGACCGATAAGTACCGTTAATGAAGAAGAATTTGCTTCAATCCAGCCACAACCTTCCAACCCAATATTCTCAATAGACGAGTCATCTACCAAAGATGAACTACAAGCTGTAATAGATATTGACACCTCGAATTTCACCCAATTGGGTAATAGAGGTGAAAACTTTGATTCCGAGAATGAATGAAAGGAAGTGTTAGGAATTGTCCACCCTATAGAAATATGTATGTCGGTGTATATCGATCCATTTGACCAAAAACCAGAAAAGAGACATATCCATTTACTAAAAGCTACACTTAAAAAAGAATTAAGTAGTGACAATCGGGAGAGTCTAAACTTTAAACCCATTGATATATTATACACCACCCGAGATGTAAATAACTGGCTCACTACTCTAATTCGTGGAACTTATTCTACCAACTTCACATGTCGTCAGCTAAGTGCGGGGAAGTTTAACCCCACTTAACGTTAAATTAGGGGTTCGGGTTAGTGCATAACTCGTTAATAAAAATGCATGATTAGGGTAAAAGACGCTTTTTCAAATATTTTTAAACAGTTCAGAAAAGCAGCCGTTTTTGAAAAAAAAAGCATGTGTGATAAAACAAGAAGGAATGAACGATGAGGCGCGCCATCTATCATTCGACGAGCTTTGTAATTACAAACTGGGTATTTTCAATCATTTTTCTACACTAATCACCCTCATGAATTTATAATTAGAGACTGATTTCATGCAAATGAGGGCATTGCATGATCTCAAGTGTGGGGAAGGGTTATAAATTCTCTCGGGTTTATACTTGGTTTATTTGCCAAATTTTATGAAAATTTGAAAAATTTTCAACTAAATGAATTTAAAATCATGTTTATATATATTTATGAATGATGAAAACTAGGTGTTAATACCGAAATTATCGTTACCTCGAAAAGGACATAAATTGAGAAACAACCAAAAACGCTTGAATTCATTTAAAATGGAATAAAGGAGAATAAAAAGGTAAAGAAAGAAACTAAGTGTGGGGAGAATGTACCTAGTTATTCAATTAAAAACTATCTAGCACATGTTTCTGTAAAGTTTATTGTAGGTGCTTTTGTTTTGGACTAAATTAACTATTTTACCCAATGAAAGAAAAGAAAAGATGGATCTACACGATGAATCAATTCCATCATTAAAAGGAAGTAAAGTCTTCCGAAAAAGACACGCGCTTCTTGATTTAGGTCAAGAAGTTGTCGTCCAGACCAGCTGTAGGTTGACGAAAAATCTAGAAAAGTCATCACTAAAATCAGCAGGAAATCCACGGACCTCAGCATCAAACAGGGTCGCCAAGTGGTCAGATTTATCCTAACCATGAGAAGGATTTATCTCGTACAATGGGGGGGACACCGTGCAAATTAGCTAGATAAGACTAATGAATCAGATCCCCAAAAAGGATAATCTCCTTAAAGATTAAAAATCAGCTTTTAAGACTGATATTACTCAATCCTTGAGATTGACCTTAAAGATTGAGAATTCAAACTCATGGAATTCAATGATATCTAAACTCGAGCTTGAACGAGAAAATATTTTGATCAAAATTATAAACCGATTTGTTTTATGAAAACCCATTTTCAATGCATTCATTACCATTGAACGTAAAATCCTAGGAATTCACCTGGAATTCATTAGGTCACCTGAACCAAATCGGGTGTCAACCATAAGAACGGTGGTTGCATAGCATGGTCGAAGACAGGACCTTGTGCCAGACCGAAAAATCATAGGATGATCTTTACTATTGCTCCTACAAAGGATAGTACTAGTATCCGACACGTTTATAGACCATAATCAAAAGCAAGTCACGGGACATTGCCTTAACAGTTGCTTGTTCATCACTTTCCTTTACAACTGGATGGTAGTTTATCGAAAGGTAATATACGGGACAAGTGAACTGGACGTGTTGCTTTTCTAATACAAGGTTAGCAAGTGGGTAACACAAAACCACAAGTGTTGAGCTAAAATTTTCAAATCTGAAACCCACACAACCCACAAAAATATTTAGCAAACACCGGTGAAGGGTTATTCCATAAAACTTGTCTAGGGTAAAAGCTAGATTGAATTTTCAAAAGATCAAATATTTTCATAAAGATCCAATTTCCTAACGGATCTAAATTTTCATAGTCATGTGGGACTGTAAACCGCCTTTCAAATGTGCACTTTGCTTTGGAAACCGAAAGTAAATCGGCTATTTGATTGCAAGTGTCGTTGACCTAAACCCGAGGCAACTGTGGATTACACACCCACCTTTAACCATGGTTCTATCGTTACTATCATTGTTTATACCGCCATCTCAAAATCACTGATGTATAAAGTGTGAAGAATAAAGAAGTGATTCATGTGATGTATTATATTATTTCAAGTTATGTATTGCTTGAGGACAAGCAACGTTCAAGTGTGGGGATATTTGATAGTGCTCCAAATGAACATATATTTAGTAGCAATATCCTCCCAATATGTAAATTATTTAGTTGTAATTGTCCTATTTTAAGTTGTAATCGTTTATATTAAATAAGTGCGAAGACAAAAGGCGAAAACGACGATTTGAAGACGCAAATAACCAAAAAGCTCAAATGTACAAGATACAATCCAAGTGGTTCAATTTATTGATGAGAAACGTCTAAAAATGATAAGAGTACAAGTTGCGGAACGCAAAGTACACGATATAAAATAATACGCAAGGACGTTCAAAAATCCGGAACCGGGACATGAGTCAACTCTCAACGCTCGATGCAACGGACTAAAAATTACAAGTCAACTATGCACATAAATATAATATAACATTTAAATAATTCTTAAAATTATTTATATATTATATTTATTTATATATTATGTCGGCAAAGCTAAGATCCAAATTGATGTGAGCTGAAAAATCAAACTCCACTACTCGTGGAGTTTGAAGGCCAAAAACTCCACGACTCGCGGAGTTTGAAAAATCAGAAATCCCTATAAAAGGCCATGCATTCTGCCGAGTTTAAGAAAAAATAATAATAATAATAATACTTTGTAATAAATAAATAAATATATATATATAATATATATAGTATAGGGTAGTTTTATATTAGATTAGTTCGGGTTATGTAAAGGTTATTTTACGAGTTTTAAAGTCGGAGCTCTGTCCGTGTAACACTACGCGATAAATAATCAATGTAAGCTATGTTCTCCTTTTTAAATTAATGTCTCGTACTTAAGTTATTATTATGCTTATTTAATACTGAAGTAATCATGATGTTGGGCTAAAAATATTAAAATTGAGTAATTGGGCTTTGTACCATAATTGGGGTTTGGATAAAAGAACGACACTTGTGGAAATTAGACTATGGGCTATTAATGGGTTTTATATTAACTAAACAATACCTTGTTAATTTAATATACAAACTTATAATTTGATGTATTTATATATAACCACATACGCTTGACTGGGTACGGTGGGCGGGATATCTATAAATACCAATAATTATTCATTTTACCGGACACGGAACTGGATTAATAGTTAATAGACTTGTTGAAGCAGGGGTGAATTACATTCAAGGGTAATTGGTGTAATTGTTAACAAAGTAGTAAAACCTTGGTTTACACGCAGTCGATAACCTGGTGTATTCATTAAACAAAGTATTAAAACCTTGTTACAATTCGAATCCCCAATTAGTTGGAATATTTGACTTCGGGAATAAGAATAATTTGACGAAGGCTTTCACTCTTTATATTTATGACTGATGGACTATTATGGACAAATCCGTATGGACATATTAAATAATCCAGGACAAAGGACAATTAACCCATGGGCATAAAACTAAAATCAACACGTCAAACATCATGATTATGGAAGTTTAAATAAGCATAATTCTTTTATTTTCATATTTAATTGCACTTCTAATTATTGCACTTTTATTTATTGTTATTGTATTTAATTGCACTTTTAATTATCATACTTTTTAATTATCGCACTTTTATTTATCAAAATTTCATTATCGTTATTTATTTTACGTTTTAAATTAAGTTATATTTATTTTACATTCAGTTTTAACTGCGACTAAAGTTTTAAAATCGACAAACCGGTCATTAAACGGTAAAAACTCCCTTTTATATATTATTAATATAATATATTTTGTACAAATATAATTGTTTAAAAATATAGTGTGCAATAAGCCCGCTCCCTGTGGAACGAACCGGACTTACTAAAAACTACACTACTGTACGATTAGGTACACTGTCTATAGTGTTGTAGCAAGGTTTAGGTATATCCCATTTGTAAATAAATAATTAAAACATGTGTAATTTGTAACGTATTTCGTAGTAAAATATAGTACTATCACGTACCCCACGCTATGACATCACAATGCCACCCCTTTTTTATTATTTTCTTTTATATTAGCATATGCTAGTTCATATTTTGTGCAAGTCACGCTTTTATGCTAAGCGTTTTGACTTTATATTTTTTGTCCTAACTATAATTGTTAGGTTTGATTTATTGTAATCGAATATCTCTAATGGTTAAAATGCAATTATTGTGTTTTTATGAAATCATTATGGCGGATATAATGTTTCACTACAATTTTTATGCATGCAATAACTCTTATTTAGAATAAATGCCATGACTTCATGACGGGAGCGACCCCTCAATCGTTTCATGATCTTTTTATTCTTGTGCGAACAATCCAATGTTATACACAAAGTAAGCAAACCAATGCTTATAAGTTTATACTCAAGTCTTTTATAAAAAAAATTTATAAGTGTTTACGCATATACAATCCAATGTAATTTATCCGTATTATAGACAAACCAATGTCTATAATCAAGAGTCTTCTGACCACGCCAATGTCCGGGCTTTTTAAACAAGTAAACCAAACTTGTATTTTATAGTCTAGACTGTGCAAGTCTCCGTCTTGCGCGGTGTACAAGCGTTTGAAACAATCCAATGTTTTACTACTGTCACCATTAAAATAGTATTAGTAACCAAAGTAAACTATGCCACTTGAGACTCGGAGTGTGTCCCTGTACAGCTTAAGGGGCATGCAATCAACAAATGTAAAAATACACAAGTTATTGGTTTAAATTGCGTGATTCAATTTATTTCAACATATTACTTGACCAACACTTAGTTGTCATGTTTACAATGGAAAATAAAAATTTACATAATAGAAACTTTAAACAGTTGTTTGGGGTGATCAATCCCTCTGTTGTTTTTCATATGTAGCACCGTTTGAGTGTTTGCGCATGCCAGGTGCATTTTATTGCTCTTCCATCTAAACTTGCTAAACGATACGTCCCTGCTTCGCTTACACCAATAACCTTGTATGGTATTTCCCATTTAGGTCCAAGTTTACCCTTATCTTCCGCTCTGCTTGCTTCGTTTTTCCGCCATACCAAATCATCCAATTGGAAAGATAATGGTTGTACGCGCTTGTTATAGTAGCTTGCGATTCTTTGCTTGTTGATTGCTTCTTTTATGGCCGCAATCTCTCTGCGCTCTTCAACCAAATTTAGATCTTCACGCGGTTCCTCGCTATTGCTACTTTCATCGAAGGAAGCTATGCGTATTGTTGGTACATTTATCTCCGCGAGTATTACAGTCTCGGACCCGTATACCAAACTGAAAGGTTTTTCATTAGTTGCGCTTTTCAGGGTCGTACGGTGTGTCCACAACACGTTTGGTAGTTCATCTATCCACCCCCTTCGGCACAACCTAAGTCTTGCTTTGATACCTAACACGGTATATCGATTGGTCACCTCACACTGGCCGTTTGCCTGGGGGTGTGCAACTGATGTGAAGGTTTGTTTTATATTTAGCTCTTGACACCAATCGCTGAATGAGTTACCTTCGAATTGTGTACCATTGTCACTCACTATTTCATTTGGTATTCCAAACCAACAAACGATGTTTTCCTAAACAAAATTTCGGATTTGCTTGCCTGAAATTGTTTTCAACAGTTTGGCTTCTACCCATTCTGTAAAATAATCAATGGCTACGACCAAAAACTTTACCCCTCCTGGTCCTGCGGGAAATGGTCCTACTATATCAATTGCCCGTTTACAGAATGGCCATGGAGACGCGACTGGTATCATTGGATATTGCGGAGCCTTGCTTACCGGTGCGTGCAGCTGACATAACTGATATTTGCGTATTACTTCCGCGACATCTCTGTACATTGATGGTAAATAGTATCCAAGTCGCATTATTTTGGACGCCACTATTTTGTGCCCTGAGTGCAAAGCGCACATTCCTTCGTGCACTTCTCGTATAATTGACTCTGCTTGAGTTGGATTAAGACACCGCAAATGAGGCCCCAAGAAATACTTTCTGTACAGAATGCCTTTGTTTAGCAAATACATCGATGCTTTCATTTTAATCTTTCTTGCATCTATTGAATCTATCGGCAATGTACCAGTGCTCAAAAATTCCACTATCGGTGTCATCCAATTTGGCTCATCTTCTTCGACTGCGGCGGATACACCGTCTGTATCAATGGATTTAATCTTAGCTTCCTCGACCCAAATTTCTTTCTCGAAATGGCTGAATGTTAAGGCATCCAGCTTACTGAGCGCATCCGCATTTTTACTCAATGTTCTTGAAACCTGCGTTATCTGGAATAAATCGAAGTCTACCGCGAGTTCTTGCACAAGTTTAAGATACTTTTGCATCAATTCATCATGTGCATCGAATATCCAGTTGAATTGATTTGCAACTAGCTGTGAATCAACATATACTGACAGCTCTTTTTTACTTCCAAGTTTTTTGCTACTCGCATTCCAGATATCAATGCTTCATATTCAGCTTCATTATTAGTTACAGGAAAGCTAAAACGCAGCGCAAAGGTATATTCTTCTCCTTCTGGACTTTTCAGGACTATTCCTGCCCCTGCGCCTTCCGGACCACAAGCCCCATCTGTGTGCATTACCCACAGCTGTTCGGGTGGAGGTGGTATTTCTTTTGATTCATGCGAGATTTCGATATCCCTGGTTGTTTCAGCCAGGTAATCTGCTAGGACTTGTCCTTTTACCGAACTTCTTGGTGAGAAGATTATCTCGTACTCACCTAATTCAATAGCCCATTTATCCATGCGACCAGAATTTTCTGGTTTGTATAGCACCTGTTCAACAATTATCAGCGAATATAAATTTGTGAGAATTTTTCAAACAATTTTAAATTTTTGACAATGCTTTGTTTTTTGTCATACCTGCTTTATTGGTTGGTCTTTTAGGACCATTATTGGATGCGCTTGGAAATATCTCCTTAAGCGTCTAGCCGTATGCACGAGCGCATAAACTAGTTTTTCAATTGCAGGGTAATTTAATTCGCTTCCTGTTAGAACTTTACTAACAAAATATACAGGCTTTTGTACCTGTTCGCACAGCATGATACATATAATTTTAAATGTCTATTGATTAAAAAGTAACTATATTCTAGTTTATAGTGCGTACCTGCCCCCTGTTCGCTATCAATACTGAACTTATCGCTTCTTTTGATGCTGCTAAGTAAAGTATCAGCGTCTCTCCCGCAATCGGTGCAGTCATCGTCGGCAACTCCTTTAACAGCTTTTTCATTTCTTGAAACACCACTTCTGCTTCCTCTGTCCACTTGAAATCCGTCTTCTTTAAGCAATTTTTTAGTGTCCCGAAAAGGTAAGTGATTGCTCTGCGGATTTTGATAAGAATCTGGTTAACACGGCCAATTTACCCGTTAAACTTTGCACCTCTTTTTTATTTCTGGGTGACGGCATATTTTTGATGGCCTCTATTTTCTTTGGATTTGCGCGTATCCCGCGCTCAGTAATTATATGACCAAGAAATTTTCCTTCCTCTTCTCCAAAACTACACTTCGACGGATTGAGCTTCATGTTTATCTTTCTCAACGATGTAAACGTTTCTAATATATCTTCCAACAAACCTTGCTTTGTTATGCTTTTTACCACCAAATCATCGACATATGCCTCTAAATTTCTGCCTATTTGACTTTTAAAAGCCTCGTCTATTACGCGTTGGTATATTGCTCCAGCATTCTTTAAACCAAACGGCATCTTTGTATAACAATAGATATCCTGGCTGGTGTGAAAGGCAGTTTTATCCTCATCTTCTAATGCCATCTATATCTGATGGTATCCTTTGTACGCGTCCAGAAAACATTTATACCGGAAGCCAGCTAGCGATTCAACTTTCCAGTCTATTTCTGGTAGAGGATAATTATCTTTGGGACAGGCCTTGTTGATGTATGTGAAGTCGACACACATGCGCCAAGACCCATCAGGATTTTTTACCAGTACCGGGTTTGCTACCCACGTCTAGTACCTCACTTCTCATAATATATTTGCTTTGACCAGTTTGTCAACTTCTGCCTTCAACCATTCGCTTCTTTCCGGTGCCATACCACGTTTCTTTTGGCATACCGTTGTCAGACTTGGGTTTGCATTAAGTTTGTGCTCAGCTATTTCTCTTGGCACACCGGTCATGTCTGCTTCTTTACATGCAAAGACATCCGTATTGGAAGCTAATATGTTACGAAGCTTAAACTTTGTTTCATCAGATAATCCTCCGCCGATTTTAATTTTTTCCTCTGGATATCGCGGGTTTGCGATAATCATGCTGCTTCGAAGCTGTCCTTCTTCACTTACCTGTTTTTTGGCTTGTTCTACAGCCGCAACACTTGCATCTTGTTTTTCCCACCTTATCATCGCGATTCCTAATGGAGTTGGGAACTTTATAAGAGCATGCACTGTGGAAGGAATAGCTGCCAACTTTTGCAAAGTTGTGCATCCTAAAAGTGCATTATATTTCGAGTAAGACCTTACTACAACAAATTCTACTGTTGTACTTCTTACTAACTCCTTATTATCATCATCTACCAGCTCTAATTCCAACTCGATGATCCCTATTGGCTATGCGGACTCTCAAAAAACCCTGTTAATGCGGTGCTAGGAGCTATCAGCTTGGCTCGTACCGCTCCAGGCAGCAACCGAAAACAATGTTCATACATTATATCAACACCACAACCAGTGTCTATGTGCAATCACTTTATGATGTACACACAGCTTTTAACGCGCCCTTTAATTATGATAGGCACATCCGAGGGTTTTTGCGCTATGGCCGGTTATAGGATAGGAGTGTTTTCCCATTCCTCTGACAATTCTAATTTGCGTCTCTGATTTGCTCGTCCGCTGGTCACCATGTTAATGGTTTTATCTGTTTCCTTTTCATCATTCTTTCTTTGCCATGGATACTCTTTTTCTCCTTTTGGCTTCTCACTTGATGTTTTTTTCACCTTTTTTCAAGTGTTACAATCTTTCTCTTTTTAGTTCAGCAACTACCTTTTCGATTAGATGCCGACATTCATTGGTTTCATGACCATAATCATCATGAAAGTCACAAAATTTGCTTTTATCTCTATTCCCATATTTTAACAAAGGTATTGGGAGATCGAAGCTTTTACATACTGCCTCTATAGATAATATTTCTTTTGGTGTTTTCGTGAGGTCTTTTAACAATGCAACATTATCAGCATGGTTGTTTTTAAACCTTTGACTTCCTCCCCCTTTTTGTTATTAAACTTGCAATATTTATCGCCATCGTAATTACTGCTTCGAGATGGCCCACTACCATCATAACGCTTGCCAGATTCAGATCCTCTTCCTTGCCCTCGATAATAATCATCATGAATATCCATGTTTGAAGAGGTATTTCCGCAATTTTGCTTTATGTCTTCTTGTGCACGCATATAATCATGCGTTTATTTTATAGCTTCTGCGAAAGTATCTTGCACTCTTCGGCGTAACCGCTGCCAAAAGGATAAATGTATGTCCTTATCTATACAGTGTATAAATCCGGACACCTTCTGGCTTTCTGGGAGGTCTTGTATTTTGGAAAACTCCTTGGTGTACCTGTCTATGACTTCTCCCAAACTTTCTTTTCGTTTCTGCTTAATGTTGTGGCATTCAACATGTGTTCTTTTGCGGGCGCATAGATTGTGAAAATTTAATAAAAATCTTGAGCACAAGTCCGCAAAACCTGTAATGCTTTGGGCTGGTAAGTTATTGAACCATTCCCTCGCTACTCCTTGCAGCACTATTGGTAACATATGGCATGCTACTGCAGCACCCCAGCTGTGCGTTCTTGCAGTTCCTTCAAATTTTTGCAAAATATCGTCTGGATCTGATAATCCATCGTAACTTCCCAATGTTAAAGGTAACACAGGTGCTACTATGAAGGGGTGATTTTCAATATGTGGCACAAACGTTTTTGTTGTGGGAGCTAGCTCAAGACTTTGCTTAGCATTTTTTCCCTGCATCACTGCGAACCAATTGCTCATAAATTCTTGTATCGCGCTGGTTCATTGAAAGCTGGTGCCAAATGCGGTGTTGCGACTTGCTGTAACTGAGATATAAAGCTGTTTGACTGAGTTGAGACATATTGCGTCCCACTATATTGGTTGCTTGCAACATTAGGGATTGGTTGCGAAGACGCATACGTCGTTGACCATCAGGATTTCTCAGACCCATCTGCCTGATTCTTTCCTGAGCATTCTCGGTAGTAACCCTTTTAATAGGACTTTCAGGTTCAACCGAATTGATGATTGGTATGGTGCCCACACAGGTGGTTTTAACTTTGAAACCTGGTGGAACGGTATCGCTTGGAGAACCGAAGCTCAGATTTTTTGGAGGCAGATCCACGAATGGTTTGAAGCTAGTTCTATCAGGAGAGTGCCACCAATTCTTAGATGGTTCTTTTAGGATTGTTTCTGATGCAACTGATCCCGTTTCGACGTTTTATGTCGATGGAGGCTTTGATGTGCCTTTGACTGGTGCAGGTGGCGTCGGTGGCGTATTCATAACAGTCGCTGTAGGTGTTTGAAACGCTGGACTTACTGTAGAATCCGATCGCCCCTGATTTTTGGCATTCTTACTTCCTCCACCCATTCTTGCTGACAATTTTGAAAACCTGAAAGTGACCACTTAATTAAACAAAAAAGTTTTACGAAAAGAAGATACATATAATAAATTATACACCACATAAATCCCAATCTTATTTGTTCATATAACCGGTCCCACGGATGTTGCCAAATGATCAAGCATATTTTCACGTGGTCAAGGTGAACCTACGCTTGAGTGCATGATAGGGTTTAAGGACTAACAATATTCGAACCTCCGACACTTAGTCGTGGATAACCCACATCGATATCGTTTCAATTCCGACAGGGTGGCCGATTGGGTTGAGTGGCCCAAAGACATGAAGGTTTTATAGTTCAAGACATACCTGAAAGTCTTTACATTTGAGATCGCATGAAGCTTGTTCGTACGATGTTGATATGTATGCTATTTGTTACGTATGAGTAACCGAGTCTGTTTTTATGGTTTATGAGCTATGTATTTATAGGGTCACAAATTAGGGTTTCGATAGAATCTCTTCCCTAATTCAATGCGATCTCATCCTAACTAACTTTCGTTATTTAAGGAAAAGAATCCGAATTAATTATACCGTACATTCTTCTAGAATATACTGGACCCTTATGCAAGTGTACGAAATTCACATCAGATGGTATAGGCGCATAGAGTGCGGCTATACCCGTGCCATATGTTGTACATGGCAATTAGTTGTGTGGTCCAGGACTTTGGATGCGTAATCCGCATTGTCATGCAGATATGCGTATCATTATTGTCATAAATGGCTTCCTACAATCGTCCACCATCATTCATCCACATAATACTCTATGCAGATAATCTTGAACTGGTATTGTTTCGTTGCTGTTTTAACATTAAAATTACCTATTTTATAAAGCAAAACCATTCTAAGACATATCAACTTATAATGTTTTGTTACAGGCTTTGCCACATGAATGGTATGTTAACCATTTTGATAGCATGTTTCCATGACATTCTGTTTTCATCTACACCCTGTAAGGATATAGAGCAGAAGTTAAATTTTTGACTCATCATAGCCGTTTGATACTAGGCGATGGCTGGCTAAAGATCATTAACGATCTTAAAATTGGAGAAGGTGATATCCTTCTATTGACTGGAATTGACAAACGAAACTTCGATCGGCTATTTACTCACCTGATATGTTTCAAAAGAATTTTTTTGATCCATTCAAAGCATGTGGTGTATTGACTCAAATTTAGGCAACAGTGTTTGACAATGCTCCATACAGACGTTTCCCTTTATTCATGAAATTCGTCAACGATCCAAATGAACCAGGATTGGTATGGTCATTTTTTGTGATCGCCTATGTAACACACATTTAGTATGTGTACATAATTATTATCTTAAAAAATTAGTTTTATATTTCTATAACAAAAATAGCATTATATATGATTGGATGTAGATACTGCCAAAGGAATGGTTAACAACAACTTATGGAAACCCTCAACCAAACAAGAAATGTTCATTCACTTTCATGGATGGTATAAGAAAAGGGTAAGCATAATCACACTTGAAGACGAGTTAGTCATGTGGGAAGGATGGCCTGAGTTGCTTAGAGAACTTAAATTGGCGTCATGTGATTGTATGATCTTTTATGCAACTGATTTGGAAAATCTTAAGCTGGTTATTTATGACCACCGTGGTGTTGAAAAGGGTTGTCCATTAACTTTTAAGCTGATGGACATTGATGTTTCTACTAACTGGGGAAGAGGATCAACTTCCCAATCCAATCCTGAAATCATTTATATTGATGACAGTTCAGACAGTGATGGTAAATTGTTGGTACGCTACTTATCTTATCTTTATAAAGTTTAACAGTCATCAACTAATAAATGGTGGTACACTACTTGTCTTATCTTTTTACATATCAACTTTTTATGCTTCTTCATTATAGAATAACAATTTGGTTAATCCTTTGGCTAAATATGTAATTTCTTTTTCTTTAATGTCTTCAAAAGGAGTTTATTGGACTTCCAGGACTGAGGAGTGGGTGTTATGTGAAATGCTTCAATCATCAAGGTGATGAATTCAAGTGGCGGTTGAAATAGGAGAAAGGGAAGAAAAAACCAAATCTGGCAGTTACATACGGTTTTTCAGAGTACCGCACACTCAATGGTCTGATTCCTGGTCAATATTATAAACTCACGTACAATCTGGTTGAACGAAGCTTTTATCTTTAATATGTTGATTAAACCAATTTAGTTAATTAATTATGGTGTATAAGTGCTGTATTATTCTGCAAATTTCAATCATATAGCAGAATAATATTTTGACATAGCTGAGATGTAATTAGGATGTTGTTGCTCAGCTTCCATCTTTTGAGTATCACTTATACCATGTATATTTTGTAATGTATTACTCTATTATTCAGCAATTCTCCCTATATCTATAATAGCTGAATGGATATTATACATTTGGATATGCTAATGTTTGTTAATGAGTACTGAAATTTAGTAGTATTTACCTTTTCTTGCATTTCTTTTGATTACTAAATTGCAACTCAATGCAATTTTAAGAATTTACCACTGATGGAACAATATACTAGTTTAAACTAGACTTTTCATTAGAAAATCTTGTACATATAATACATTGAAAAAGCCAAATACATACAATTTACCATGATAAGTGAACCATCATTTAAGGTTGTTACTTGTGATGTGCAACTTCAAGTACAATCAAACTTGAATTGGACAAATTAGTTTATTGTAAACAACAATGTTCCATTACTAAACAAGATTAAAGAACCTACACATAATTATATGCGATTACGGTAGTTATTTACCAAACATCAACGTCGACTATTAAATACGAACATAATTTACATATCAAAATATAAAATTCTTACAGACATGAGTAAATTTACAATCTAAATTGTTCTCCGGTGAGGAACTTACAAGTTAACAAAATATGTACATGTGCAATTCGCACTATCAAAAGACTATTGACCCGAATGAGATTGTTAAAGTGGGTGGCTTCCATCCATTAAAAAACTCTTGAACCTGCGGGAGAACCCAATCATACACCTATCACCCGCAATGTACCCATTCAAACCCACAAAGTTCACCCAGCCTTCCGAAACTAAAAGCTATTTTTTGGTTACATCTTTGACCTGTTTGAAGCCCCACCAATGGAATCTCCCATCTATATCCAGGCATAGATAGGTGCAGTCAGCCTCAAGTTCTCGGATGCGATTAAAGTCCTTAGGTAGTTCCTAAATGACATTGACATATTATTTGTTAAAGAATTCATAAATATTTGTCAAAGCTATATAAATAAATTCGTTTAAATGTTACTCTAAAAATGTTACTAACTCACCGAAAAATTCCCCCTTGGTATGTCGAAGAAGATGTAGATGACATCAACGGTGCTCCATATGTTGTACCTTTCAGCTCTATTCAGCTGGTCAATAGCGAGTGCAAGTGTTTGACTAGTAGAGGCATCATTGTTTGCAGCTGTATTTGTGATTCAATTCATTTATATGCAAACAAAGAAAAGAATACTCATTTACATCACAGATCAATTAATTGATTTAAATTTGTTAGATAAAATATATATGTTGTCATTGTAAATCCTAAGCAAACTAAGTTAGGATTGTAGCGTTAAATTGCATAATACATATTGCTGTAATATAAATTAAACCATAAGTAACCTGTTGAGATTCTGCAGATAATTAGCAAATAATATATACAGATGCGATATCATAAATGAACACTTGGTATGAACTTAAAGGTATAACACACTAAATTTACAGACTCACACCTGCATGAGTGTAAGTCCAAACAAAAAACACTGACATTAACTATGCACATAACTGTGTGATAAAATCGATTCAGGTGCAAATAAAAAGCATAAATACAGATAAAGTGTAGATCCGTTGTTTGATTTAAAAGATTTAAAATAAACAAATGTGATGATAAAATTTGTTCTAAATTTTTTAGGTTTTCAAATCGGAAAACCCGGCCTGTTATAATGTCTAGTGTGGTGCTTAATGTAAACAAACCAAAAATTTTGTTTTAGAAAAGACATTAACGAGCGCTCGAAATGGCGGGAGATGGTTGTAGTTGATCGCTATTGCAAGTACAAAGATGGTGGTAGGTGAAGAGATACTCCGTATCTGGTACTTGAGAAGGTGAGGTATATTTTGTCTCTAAATGTATATTTAATATACTAGCTTTTTTTTAAACAGATATTTTTAAATACCAGATCCAAATTGCCATTAATTATTATTTTCTAAATGGGTCGGGTCACTAAATAGCTTATTACCTAGTATTTTTTAATAGCAAGTTAAAAATATTTTAATATATGTAATTAAAAATACCTAAACATCTTCAACATCAGCTTAATGGCCAAATCACCCACCATTTGGTCTCAAAAATTTCAAATTAATCGCCAACCCTAATTGACATCACTAATTAACACAAAAGAACCTCCGATCATAATTGAAACAAACCGCCAGTCTAATTTACTATTAGATTCATTTACACAAACCCTAGCAATGATCCAAACTCCTTTAAATCGCTACTACAAACAGTCAGTTAATCATTTTGTAGTTTTGTGATTACCTAGTTGTATACACAATCCCACGAAATCTGTAGGTAACTGTGGAAAATCGCTATATTCGATAAATTCAAGAACTTGATACATCAAAAATCATGGTACGTGTATGATTTCACTTCTATTGTATGTATACCTAGAACTACTAGTATTGTTAAAGTATTAGTATTGTTATTATTGTTAGTATTATTAGATTCTTATTATTGTTTTTTTTCATGTATACAGAGCCAAAATAATAGGCCTAAAAGAGGAGTTAACAAACTTAAAGAGAAATCAGTGATTCCATTTGCGGTTGAATTTGACCAATTTGGACAGGCGATAGGAAAATATCAAGCTTTGTTTTCCAGTAACATAGGTGTTCTTACAAGGCGTATGATTGATTTTATTGAGGATGATCGGAAAGTAGTATCTCTAGATGAGAAAGACGCGTTATGGTTGGACGTAAAGGTATCAAATTATAACTTATAAGAATTTTGTTTCATATTATTGCTTCTATATATTTTGACATACACGTTAAGTTTATTGAACAACTAATATTACTTCTTGTTTATGGAGAAATGAATATCATAATTATAACTTATGTTACGTCTGCAATGTTGAATTAACAACTATACTATGTGTGTCATGTTTAAACGCGCCAAGTTTAAACGCGTTACTTCTTATTTCAGAATTTGTTTAACTACTGTTTAGTTATATATGTAACAACATTTACAGGAACATCATTTTATCAAAGATGATTTTGCAAAGAAACGAATGCTTCATCATTGCAACGGGGCTTTTAAGAGATTCAGGGCCAAGTTAAGAATGTATATGGTTCAAGGCAAGCTTCCTTATGAAGAAGTGCAAGATTACGGTTTCATAACTGCAGCAAAATGGAGACAATTTTGTGAACTTGAAGATACACCAGCAATAAAGGTTAGTGTTATTCATTTGCTTTTAAACATGTATGGAATTGCATTTTTAAATTGATGGAAACTGATGTGCTTTTTAATCCCATGCAAATTGTAAAGGCATTATGAGAACAAGGAAGAATAAACGCATTAAAACAACCAAAAGATAATTACACCCGTGTAGGTCGTTCAGGTTATCAAGGCCATAAAGAAAAATGGGAGATGAAAAAAATGATCCTGAAAAGCGTATCGTATACCACGATATCTCTAATCCTGCTGCAAGGAATTATGTGTTGGAAAGGATGAAGCGAATGAAAGAAACGAAGAGGCCAATATATCCAGATACGAATGTGTCCCTTGTTGATAACATTGTAATATACTTTAATTTGTATTTATAGCCTTATTAACCTGGAATTGTTTTATATCCGATTAATTTTCTTTTTTGTTCCAGGTTAAGGCAGATAAACAAGGTGAGGATGCCTTGTTAGTTAATGTCGGGAAAGAACACGGCGGTAGAACCAGAGGTGTTAGTAGCACGCTAGGATATAGCAAATTTGGTAAGAAACAAAAGGGAGACCAATTCGTAACAATGGAAAAGGTGCAGAAATTTGTGGTTAAGGAGGTGCACAGGGTGGTGGTGCAAAGAGAAAAAACTTGAAATGTCCCATTCTTATTGATTAAAAACGTTCCATATTAATTGATTTTGTTGCGAGGTTTTGAACTCTATATGAGACGTTTTTCAAAGACTGCATTCATTTTTAAAACAAACCATAACCTTTATTTCATAAATAAAGGTTTAAAAAGCTTTACGTAGATTATCAAATAATGATAATCTAAAATATCATGTTTACACACGACCATTACATAATGGTTTACAATACAAATATGTTACATCGAAATCAGTTTCTTGAATGCAGTTTTTACACAATATCATACAAACATGGACTCCAAATCTTTTCCTTATTTTAGTATGCAACAGCGGAAGCTCTTATTATTCACCTGAGAATAAACATGCTTTAAACGTCAAAAAAAATGTTGGTGAGTTATAGGTTTAACCTATATATATCAAATCGTAACAATAGACCACAGGATTTCATATTTCAATACACATCCCATACATAGAGATAAAAATCATTCATATGGTGAACACCTGGTAACCGACATTAACAAGATGCATATTTAAGAATATCCCCATCATTTCGGGACACCCTTCGGATATGATATAAATTTCGAAGTACTAAAGCATCCGGTGCTTTGGATGGGGTTTGTTAGGCCCAATAGGTCTATTTTTAGGATTCGCGTCAATTAGGGTGTCTCTTCCCTAATTCTTAGATTACCAGACTAAAAAGGAGCATATTCGGTTTAATAATCCAGCCATAGAATGTAGTTTTATTTACTTGTGTCTATTTCGTAAAAACAGTTATAAAAGCAGCGCATGTATTCTCAGTCCCAAAAATATATATTGCAAAAGCATTTAAAAAGGGAGCAAATGAAACTCACTTTCACAGATTTTTACTTCATCGGGAAGTAAGACTTGGCCACTGGTCGATTCATGAACCTATAACAAATATGTACATATATATCAAAGTATGTTCAAAATATATTTACAACACTTTTAATACATTTTGATGTTTTAAGTTTATTAAGTCAGCTGTCCTCGTTAGTAACCTACAACTAGTTGTCCACAGTTAGATGTAAAGAAATAAATCGATATATATTATCTTGAATCAATCTACGACCCAGTGTATACATATCTCAGTATTGATCACAACTCAAACTATATATATTTTGGAATCAACCTCAACCCTGTATAGCTAACTCCAACATTCACATATAGAGTGTCTATGGTTGTTCCGAAATATATATAGATGTGTCGACATGATAGGTCGAAACATTGTATACGTGTCTATGGTATCTCAAGATTACATGATATACAATACAAGTTGATTAAGTTATGGTTGGAATAGATTTGTTACCAATTTTCACGTAGCTAAAATGAGTAGTTTTTACCAATTTTGTTTTGCTCGCCATTTCTTCGTTTCTAATCCGTTTTGAGTGATTTAAGCGGCCACGGTTTTGTATTGAACTTGACTTTATGAAACTAAACAGAAAAGGTATAGGTTTATAGTCGGAAATACAAGTTACAAGTTGTTTTTGAAAGAGGTAGTCATTTCCGTCGAAAGAACGACATCTTGATGACTGTTTTGAAAAACATACTTTCACTTTGAGTTTAACCATGATTTTTGGATATGGTTTCATGTTCTTAAGAAAAATAATTTTCCAAGAAGTATAGCTTTTAAATCAAAGTTTTTCATAGTTTTTAATTATTCAAACCAAAACAGCCCCCGGTTGTAACTACGACGGCGTAAATCCGGTTTTATGGTGTTTATCGTGTTTCCGGGTTTTAAATCATCAAGTTAGCATATAATATAGATATAGAACATGTGTTTAGTTGATTTTAAGAGTCTAGTTAGAAGGATTAACTTTATTTGCGAACAATTTTAGAATTAACTAAACTATGTTCTAGTGATTACTAGTTTACCACTTCGAATATGATAGCTTTTTATGTATGAATCAAATGATATTATGAACATAATTACTACCTTAAGTTCCTTGGATAAACCTATTGGAAAAGAGAAAAATGGATCTAGCTTCAACGGATCCTTGGATGGCTCAAAGTTCTTGAAGCAGAATCATGACACGAAAATAAGTTCAAGTAAGATCATCACTTGAAATAAGATTGTTATAGTTATAGAAATTGAACCAAAGTTTGAATATGATTATTACCTTGTATTACAATGATAACCTACTGTAATAAACAAAGATTTCTTGAGGTTGGATGATCACCTTACAAGATTGGAAGTGAGCTAGTAAACTTGAAAGTATTCTTGATTTTATGTAACTAGAACTTGTAGAATTTATGAAGAACACTTAGAACTTGAAGTTAGAACTTGAGAGAGATCAATTAGATGAAGAAAATTGAAGAATGAAAGTGTTTGTAGGTGTTTTTGGTCGTTGGTGTATGGATTAGATATAAAGGATATGTAATTTTGTTTTCATGTAAATAAGTCATGAATGATTACTCATATTTTTGTAATTTTATGAGATATTTAATGCTAGTTGCCAAATGATGGTTCCCACATGTGTTAGGTGACTCACATGGGCTGCTAAGAGCTGATCATTGGAGTGTATATACCAATAGTACATACATCTAAAAGCTGTGTATTGTACGAGTACGAATACGGGTGCATACTAAAAGAATTGTTGATGAAACTGAACGAGGATGTAATTGTAAGCATTTTTGTTAAGTTGAAGTATTTTGATAAGTGTCTTGAAGTCTTTCAAAAGTGTATGAATATATATTAAAACACTTCATGTATATACATTTTAACTGAGTCGTTAAGTCATCGTTAGTCGTTACATGTAAGTGTTGTTTTGAGACCTTTAGGTTAACGATCTTGTTAAATGTTGTTAACCCAAAGTTTATAATATCAGATGAGATTTTAAATTGTTATAATATCATGATATTATGATATATTAATATATCTTAATATGATATATACATTTAAATGTCGTTACAACGATAATCGTTACATATATGTCTCGTTTCGAAATCCTTAAGTTAGTAGTCTTGTTTTTACTTATGTAGTTCATTGTTAATACACTTAATGATATATTTAATTATCATATTATCATGTTATATATAATATAACAATGTATTAATATGCTTCATATATATTTAGTAAGACGTGGTTATAACGATAATCGTTATATGCATCGTTTCGAGTTTCATACGTCAATAGTCTCCTTTTTAAGTATATAACTTATTGTTACTATTTTTAATGAGATACTTGATGATCATTATATCATGTTAAACATATATATATTTATTCATTTATGTATCATCATGTCATATACAACTTATAGCGTTCGTGAATCATTAGTCAAACTGGGTAATCAGACGTTTACAAAATTTCCGTTTCAATTAACCAAGTCTGAACAAGTTTGATTGCTTAATATGTTGGAAACATTTAATCATGTAAATATAGTTTTCATTAAACATATAATCATAGAAAGGTTCGGAAAAGTTCGGGTAACTACAGTACCTACCCGTTAAATAAATTTCGTCCCGAAATTTTAAGCGATTGGAGGTGTTGGCTCATCTTCTGGAAATAAATGCGGATATTTCTTCTTCAACTGATCTTCTCATTCTCAGGTGAACTCGGGTCCTCTACGAGCATTCCATCGAACCTTAACAATTGGTATCTTGTTTTGCTTAAGTCTTTTAACCTCACGATCCATTATTTCGACGGGTTCTTCGATAAATTGAAGTTTTTCGTTGATTTGGATTTCATCTAACGAAATAGTGAGATCTTCTTTAGCAAAACATTTCTTCAAATTCAAGACGTAGAAAGTGTTATGTACAGCCGCGAGTTGTTGAGGTAACTCAAGTCGGTAAGCTACTGGTCCGACACGATCAATAATCTTGAATGGTCCAATATACCTTGGATTTAATTTCCCTCGTTTACCAAATCGAACAACGCCTTTCCAAGGTGCAACTTTAAGCATAACCATCTCTCCAATTTCAAATTCTATATCTTTTCTTTTAATGTCAGCGTAGCTCTTTTGTCGACTTTGGGCAGTTTTCAACCGTTGTTGAATTTGGATGATCTTCTCGGTAGTTTCTTGTATTATCTCCGGACCCGTAATCTGTCTATCTCCCACTTCACTCCAACAAATCGGAGACCTGCACTTTCTACCATAAAGTGCTTCAAATGGCGCCATCTCAATACTTGAATGATAGCTGTTGTTGTAGGAAAATTCTGCTAACGGTAGATGTCGATCCCAACTGTTTTCGAAATCAATAACACATGCTCGTAGCATGTCTTCAAGCATTTGTATCGTCCTTTCGCTCTGCCCATCAGTTTGTAGATGATAGGCAGTACTCTTGTCTAGAAGAGTTCCTAATGCTTGTTGTAATGTCTGCCAGAATCTTGAAATAAATCTGCCATCCCTATCAGAGATAATAAAGATTGGTATTCCATGTCTGGAGACGACTTCCTTCAAATACAGTCGTGCTAACTTCTCCATCTTGTCATCTTCTCTTATTGGCAGGAAGTGTGCTAATTTGGTGAGACGATCAACTATTAACCAAATAGTATCAAAACCACTTGCAGTCATCGGCAATTTAGTGATGAAATCCATGGTAATGTTTTCCCATTTCCATTCCAGGATTTCGGGTTGTTGAAGTAGACCTGATGGTTTCTGATGCTCAGCTTTGACTTTTGAACACGTCAAACATTCTCCTACGTATTTAGCAACATCGGCTTTCATACCCGGCCACCAAAAATGTTTCTTGAGATCCTTGTACATCTTCCCCGTTCCAGGATATATTGAGTATCTGGTTTTATGAGCTTCTCTAAGTACCATTTCTCTCATATCTCCAAATTTTGGTACCCAAATCCTTTCAGCCCTATACCGGGTTCCGTCTTCCCGAATATTAAGATGCTTCTCCGATCCTTTGGGTATTTCATCCTTTAAATTTCCCTCTTTTAAAACTCCTTGTTGCGCCTCCTTTATTTGAGTAGTAAGGTTATTGTGAATCATTATATTCATAGATTTTACTCGAATGGGTTCTCTATCCTTCCTGCTCAAGGCGTCGGCTACCACATTTGCCTTCCCCGGGTGGTAACGAATCTCAAAGTCGTAATCATTCAACAATTCAATCCACCTACGCTGCCTCATATTCAGTTGTTTCTGATTAAATATGTGTTGAAGACTTTTGTGGTCGGTATATATAATACTTTTGACCCCATATAAGTAGTGCCTCCAAGTCTTTAATGCAAAAACAACCGCGCCTAATTCCAAATCATGCGTCGTATAATTTTGTTCGTGAATCTTCAATTGTCTAGACGCATAAGCAATCACCTTCGTACGTTGCATTAATACACAACCGAGACCTTGCTTTGATGCGTCACAAAATCATCATTCCCTTCAGGCAATGACAATATAGGTGCCGTAGTTAGCTTTTTCTACAATAACTGGAACGCTTTCTCTTGTTCGTCCCTCCATTCAAATTTTTTCCTTTTATGCGTTAATGCAGTCAAGGGTTTTGCTATTCTGGAAAAGTCTTGGATGAACCTTCTGTAGTAACCAGCTAGTCCTAAAAACTGGCATATGTGTTTCGGAGTTTTTGGGGTTTCCCACTTTGCAACAGTTTCTATCTTTGCCGGATCCACCTTAATACCTTCTTTGTTCACTATGTGACTGAGGAATTGAACTTCTTCCAACCAAAATGCACACTTTGAAAACTTAGCGTACAATTTTTCCTTCCTCAATACTTCTAACACCTTTCTCAAATGTTCACCGTGTTCTTGGTCATTCTTTGAGTAAATAAGTATGTCATCAATGAAAACAATGACAAACTTGTCAAGGTATGGTCCACACACTCGGTTCATAAGGTCCATGAACACAGCTGGTGCATTAGTTAAACCAAACGGCATGACCATAAACTCGTAATGACCGTAACGTGTTCTGAAAGCAGTCTTTGGAATATCATCTTCTTTCACCCGCATTTGATGATACCCGAAACGTAAGTCAATCTTTGAATAAACAGACGAGCCTTGTAGTTGATCAAATAAGTCGTCAATTCTCGGTAGTGGGTAGCGCTTCTTGATGGTAAGTTTGTTCAACTCTCGGTAGTCGATACACAACCTAAATGTACCATCTTTCTTCTTGACAAACAAAACAGGAGCTCCCCATGGTGATGTGCTTGGTCGAATGAAACCACGCTCTAAAAGTTCTTGTAATTGGCTTTGTAGTTCTTTCATCTCGCTGGGTGCGAGTCTCTAAGGAGCACGAGCTATTGGTGCAGCTCCTGGTACAAGATCTATTTGAAATTCAACGGATCGATGTGGGGGTAATCCCGGTAATTCTTTTAGAAATACATCGGGAAATTCTTTTGCGACGGGAACATCATTGATGCTCTTTTCTTCAATTTGTACTTTCTCGACGTGTGCTAGAACAGCATAGCAACCTTTTCTTATTAGTTTTTGTGCCTTCAAATTACTAATAAGATATAGCTTCGTGTTGCCCTTTTCTCCGTACACCATTAAGGGTTTTCCTTTTTCTCGTATAATGCGAATTGCATTTTTGTAACAAACGATCTCTGCTTTCACTTCTTTCAACCAGTCAATACCGATTATCACATCAAAACTCCCTAACTCTACTGGTATCAAGTCAATCTTAAATGTTTCGCTAACCAGTTTAATTTCTCGATTCCGACATATATTATCTGCTGAAATTAATTTACCATTTGCTAATTCGAGTAAAAATTTACTATCCAAAGGCGTCAATGGACAACTTAATTTAGCACAAAAATCTCTACTCATATAGCTTCTATCTGCACCCGAATCAAATAAAACGTAAGCAGATTTATTGTCAATAAGAAACGTACCCGTAACAAGCTCCGGGTCTTCCTTTGCCTCTGCCGCATTAATATTGAAAACTCTTCCACGGCCTTGTCCATTCGTGTTCTCCTGGTTCGGGCAATTTCTAATAATGTGGCCCGGTTTTCCATATTTATAACAAACTACATTGGCATAACTTGCTCCGACACTACTTGCTCCGCCATTACTCATTCCGACACCATTTGTTCCTTTCGTTCTGTTAACCCCTGGTCCGTAGACCTCACACTTCACCGCGCTATGACCATTTCTTTTACACTTGTTGCAAAATTTGGTGCAGAACCCCGAGTGATACTTTTCACACCTTTGGCATAGCTGCTTCTGATTGTTATTGTTGTTGCGGTTATTATTGTTGTTGGGATGATTGTTGTAGTTGCTGCTACTGCTGTTGTTGTTGTTGTTGTTGTTGGGCCGTTTGTTGTAGTTGCGATTGATGTTGCGATTGTTGGGATAGTTGTTGCGATTATTGTTGTAATTGCTGTTGTTGTTGTATTGGTGATTCTTATCACCGTTTTCCTCCCACTTTCTTTTGACTTGCTTCACATTGGCCTCTTCAGTAGTCTGTTCTTTAATTCTTTCTTCAATCTGGTTCACTAGTTTGTGAGCCATTCTACATGCCTGTTGTATGGATGCGGGCTCGTGTGAACTTATATCTTCTTGGATTCTTTCCGGTAATCCTTTCACAAACGCGTCAATCTTCTCTTCCTCATCTTCGAACGCACCCGGACACAATAGGCACAATTCTGTGAATCGTCTTTCGTACGTGGTAATATCAAATCCTTGGGTTCGTAACCCTCTAAGTTCTGTCTTGAGCTTATTGACCTCGGTTCTGGGACGGTACTTCTCGTTCATCAAGTGCTTGAATGCTGACCACGGTAGTGCGTAAGCATCATCTTGTCCCACTTGCTCTAGATAGGTATTCCACCTTGTTAACGCAGAACCTGTGAATTTATGCGTAGCGTACTTCACTTTGTCCTCTTCAGTACACTTACTTATGGCAAACACCGATTCGACTTTCTCGGTCCACCGTTTCAATCCGATCGGTCCTTCGGTTCCATCAAATTCCAAAGGTTTGCAGGCAGTGAATTCTTTGTAGGTGCATCCTACACGATTTCCTGTACTGCTAGATCCAAGGTTATTGTTGGTATGTAGCGCAGCCTGTACTGCGGCTATGTTTGAAGCAAGAAAGGCACGAAATTCCTCTTCGCTCATATTCAAGGTTTGTCGAGTAGTCGGTGCCATTTCCTTCAAATAGTCCAATGAAACAAGTTAATCATACAGAATATTAAGAGTAGTCAATAGTATCTCGTAGCATAATATGAACTCATTTATAAAAGCTTTTTCTTCATATTAGCGTTTTATAAGTTTAAATTCGGGTAGTACCTACCCATTAAGTTCAAGTACTACAATTCTATATGAAAAACTGATTATAATAATATTTCGCGTTCAAACTTTTACACAATATTTTACAAACTTACAATACCGCTTATTTTACATATAGCATGAAATATAGCACACAATAACTTTGATACAAGATAGTTGTGAAGATAATTCTAGCTAGTACACAAGTCGTTCAGTAAAGGCAATAAAGACACGTAATTCATACATCCAGAAACAAGTCATGCATTCTGGTTTTACTAGGACTACTTCCCATCCTTGGTCTTGTGGAACATAACCGTTATGGCCATTGATAAGACAGCGTGTTGTAACGTCATCAAAGGGACGAGGGTTACGTAATATCCAACAGTCCCTTAACAATCTAAAAACCTCATTTTTTTACCCCAATTACCGACTCCGTCACTTGTGGGAACGTTTTGTTTAATAGTTGTAGCCCGTTGTTCTTGTTCTCACTTTGGTGAGAAGCGAACATTACTAAGCCGTAAGCATAACATGCTTCTTTATGTTGCATGTTAGCTGCTTTTTCTAAATCACGAAGTCCTATATTCGGATATATTGAGTCAAAATAATTTCTTAACCCGTTGCGTAAAATAGCATTTGAGTTCCCCGCAATATATGCGTCAAAGTAAACACATTGTAACTTATGGATTTCCCAATGTGATATCCCCCATCTTTCGAACGAAAGCCTTTTATAAACCAAGGAATTCTTGGAACGTTCTTCGAATGTCTTACAAACTGATCTCGCCTTAAATAGTTGTGCTGAGGAATTCTGACCGACTCTAGACAAGATTTCATCAATCATGTCTCCGGGTAGGTCTCTTAAAATATTGGGTTGTCTATCCATTTTGTGTTTTTATACTGTAAAATAGACAAGAGTTAGATTCATAAAAAAAATACTTATTAATACAAGCAATTTTTACATATATCATAAAGCATAAGCACACTATATTACATATATTACACCACACGAATACAACTATCTTATTCCGACTCGCTCGTTTCTTCTTCTTCGATTTTGGTTCGTTTTGAAAAGTTTCTAGGGATATATGATGTTTCCCTAATACGAGCCGTCGTTTTCCACATTGGTTTAGAAAAACCTGGTGGTTTAGAGGTTCCCGGGTTATTGTCACAACTTAAGAAATACGGGTGTGGACGATACATATAAAGTTCATCGGGTTTGGAATCAAATTTCTCTATTTTTATGCCCTTTCCCTTATTGTTCTCTTTTGCCTTATTAAATTGTGTTGGGGTAATTTCTATAACATCATTGGATTCCTTGTCGGGATCCAATTCATCGGAGAATTGGTAATCCTCCCAATACTTTGCTTCCTTGGCGGAAACACCATTGACCATAATTAACTTTGGTCGGTTGGTTGAGGATTTTCTTCTACTTAACCGTTTTATTATTTCCCCCACTGGTTCTATTTCTTCTTCCGGTTCCGATTCTTCTTCCGGTTCTGATTCTTCTTCCGGTTCCGACTCTTCTTCCGGTTCCTCTTCGGGAACTTGTGAATCAGTCCACGAATTATTCCAATTTACATTTGACTCTTCATTATTATTAGGTGAGTCAATGGGACTTGTTCTAGAGGTAGACATCTATCACATAATATCAAACACGTTAAGAGATTAATATATCACATAATATTCACATGTTAAAAATATATAGTTTCCAACAAAATTTGTTAAGCAATCAATTTTCAAGTAAACACGGTCGAAGTCCAGACTCACTAATGCATCCTAACAAACTCGATAAGACACACTAATGCAAAATTCTGGTTCTCTAAGACCAACGCTCGGATACCAACTGAAATGTCCCGTTCTTATTGATTAAAAACGTTCCATATTAATTGATTTCGTTGCGAGGTTTTGACCTCTATATGAGACGTTTTTCAAAGACTGCATTCATTTTTAAAACAAACCATAACCTTTATTTCATAAATAAAGGTTTAAAAAGCTTTACGTAGATTATCAAATAATGATAATCTAAAATATCCTGTTTACACACGACCATTACATAATGGTTTACAATACAAATATGTTACATCGAAATCAGTTTCTTGAATGCAGTTTTTACACAATATCATACAAACATGGACTCCAAATCTTGTCCTTATTTTAGTATGCAACAGCGAAAGCTCTTAGTATTCACCTGAGAATAAACATGCTTTAAACGTCAACAAAAAAGTTGGTGAGTTATAGGTTTAACCTATATATATATCAAATCGTAACAATAGACCACAAGATTTCATATTTCAATACACATCCCATACATAGAGATAAAAATCATTCATATGGTGAACACCTGGTAACCGACATTAACAAGATGCATATTTAAGAATATCCCCATCATTCCGGGACACCCTTCGGATATGATATAAATTTCGAAGTACTAAAGCATCCGGTACTTTGGATGGGGTTTGTTAGGCCCAATAGATCTATCTTTAGGATTCGCGTCAATTAGGGTGTCTGTTCCCTAATTCTTAGATTACCAGACTAAAAGGGGGCATATTCGGTTTAATAATCCAGCCATAGAATGTAGTTTTATTTACTTGTATCTATTTCGTAAAAACAGTTATAAAAGCAGCGCATGTATTCTCAGTCCCAAAAATATATATTGCAAAAGCATTTAAAAAGGGAGCAAATGAAACTCACTTTCACAGATTTTTACTTCGTCGGGAAGTAAGACTTGGCCACTGGTTGATTCACGAACCTATAACAAATATGTACATATATATCAAAGTATGTTCAAAATATATTTACAACACTTTTAATACATTTTGATGTTTTAAGTTTATTAAGTCAGCTGTCCTCGTTAGTAACCTACAACTAGTTGTCCACAGTTAGATGTACAGAAATAAATCGATATATATTATCTTGAATCAATCCACGACCCAGTGTATACATATCTCAGTATTGATCACAACTCAAATTATATATATTTTGGAATCAACCTCAACCCTGTATAGCTAACTCCAACATTTACATATAGAGTATCTACGGTTGTTCCGAAATATATATAGATATGTCGACATGATAGGTCGAAACATTGTATACGTGTCTATGGTATCTCAAGATTACATGATATACAATACAAGTTGATTAAGTTATGGTTGGAATAGATTTGTTACCAATTTTCACGTAGCTAAAATGAGTAGTTTTTACCAATTTTGTTTTGCTCGCCATTTCTTCGTTTCTAATCCGTTTTGAGTGATTTAAGCGGCCACGGTTTCGTATTGAACTTGACTTTATGAAACTAAACAGAAAAGGTATAGGTTTATAGTCAGAAATACAAGTTACAAGTCATTTTTGAAAGTGGTATTCATTTTCGTCAAAAGAACGACATCTTGATGACTGTTTTGAAAAACATACTTTCACTTTGAGTTTAACCATGATTTTTGGATATGGTTTCTTGTTCATAAGAAAAATCATTTTCCCAGAAGTATAGCTTTTAAATCAAAGTTTTTCATAGTTTTTAATTATCCAAACCAAAACAGCCCCCGGTTGTAACTACGACGGCGTAAATCCGGTTTTATGGTGTTTATCGTGTTTCCGGGTTTTAAATCATTAAGTTAGCATATCATATAGATATAGAACATGTGTTTAGTTGATTTTAAAAGTCTAATTAGAAGGATTAACTTTATTTGCGAACAAGTTTAGAATTAACTAAACTATGTTCTAGTGATTACTAGTTTACCACTTCGAATATGATAGCTTTTTATGTATGAATCGAATGATATTATGAATATCATTACTACCTTAAATTCCTTGGATAAACCTACTGGAAAAGAAAAAAATGGATCTAGCTTCAACGGATCCTTGGATGGCTCGAAGTTCTTGAAGCAGAATCATGACACGAAAACAAGTTCAAGTAAGATCATCACTTGAAATAAGATTGTTATAGTTTTAGAAATTGAACCAAAGTTTGAATATGATTATTACCTTGTATTAGAATGATAACCTACTGTAAGAAACAAAGATTTCTTGAGTTTGGATGATCACCTTACAAGATAGGAAGTGAGCTAGCAAACTTGAAAGTATTCTTGATTTTATGTAACTAGAACTTGTAGAATTTATGAAGAACACTTAGAACTTGAAGTTAGAATTCGAGAGAGATCAATTAGATGAAGAAAATTGAAGAATGAAAGTGTTTGTAGGTGTTTTTGGTCGTTGGTGTATGGATTAGATATAAAGGATATGTAATTTTGTTTTCATGTAAATAAGTCATGAATGATTACTCATATTTTTGTAATTTTATGAGATATTTCATGCTAGTTGTCAAATGATGGTTCCCACATGTGTTAGGTAACTCACATGGGCTGCTAAGAGCTAATCATTGGAGTGTATATACCAATAGTACATACATCTAAAAGCTGTGTATTGTACGAGTATGAATACGGGTGCATACGAGTAGAATTGTTGATGAAACTGAACGAGGATGTAATTGTAAGCATTTTTGTTAAGTAGAAGTATTTTTATAAGTGTCTTGAAGTCTTTCAAAAGTGTATGAATACATATTAAAACACTTCATGTATATACATTTTAACTGAGTCGTTAAGTCATCGTTAGTCGTTACATGTAAGTGTTGTTTTGAGACCTTTAGGTTAACGATCTTGTTAAATGTTGTTAACCCAAAGTTTATAATATCAGATGAGATTTTAAATTATTATATTATCATGATATTATGATATATTAATATATCTTAATATGATATATACATTTAAATGTCGTTACAATGATAATCGTTACATATATGTCTCGTTTCGAAATCCTTAAGTTAGTAGTCTTGTTTTTACTTATGTAGTTCATTGTTAATACACTTAATGATATATTTAATTATCATATTATCATGTTATATATAATATAACAATGTATTAATATGCTTCATATATATTTAGTAAGACGTGGTTATAACGATAATCGTTATATGCATCGTTTCGAGTTTCATACGTCAATAGTCTCCTTTTTAAGTATATAACTTGTTGTTACTATTTTTAATGAGATACTTGATGATCATTATATCATGTTAAACATATATATATTTATTCATTTATGTATCATCATGTCATATACAACTTATAGCGTTCGTGAATCATTGGTCAAACTGGGTAATCAGACTTTTACAAAATTTCCGTTTCAATTAACCAAGTCTTAACAACTTTGATTGCTTAACATGTTGGAAACATTTAATCATGTAAATATAGTTTTCATTAAACATATAATCATAGAAAGGTTCGGAAAAGTTCGGGTCACTACAAAACTGAAACACATGAAACAACACATGAAATAGTTACAACACCTGAACACCATGACACGACAAAACATCATGACACGACAGAAAATATGCAACTGGTAGACGAACAAGTCGACGAACCGGTAGACATACGGGAAGTTAAACGGGTAGTGTTGAATGACAAGTTTGTTGCAAGAAAATAGGGAATGGAAGATCAACTAGTTGCGGAGAAACAAGTGGAGATCCAATAAATAGAGGAGGAACAAGATAGAGTTGCGAAAAAAAGAAAGTGGATGCACTAGGCATGCAAAAAGAAGTGATTCATGAACAAAGGGTTCAAGAGCATAGGGTCAAGAACCAACCGTTTACAGACTTGCAAAACATAAAGGTAACTGATCTTCTTTTATTTCAAAAGCTAAATAGATACTTCACATTTAAACTATTAACTACTCTACAATTTATATTTCTTGTTTTTAATGTTTACAAGACGAAGTTGAAATCTTGTTATTTAACCCACATCGTATAGAGACTCTTGTGTGTGCTCAGGGTACACTATATCCAACCAATGAATTTACTCAAATAAATGGGGAAAAGGTTGTTCCTTTTTACATGAAGGTGAAAATAAACACCTTTGCTAAGGACTATACATCATTAAGGCTTCCAATACCGGTCAAAGACTTGTCAAAAAATACAGTGAAGGAGGTTTTAATGATGTGGTTGGAAGTTTTGTACAATGGCCTCTCATGAAAATGACTCGCATCACCAAGGTACATGTACTGTAATGATTACTTACCAGTTTCTTGTGTTAATCTAAGTATTCTAATTTATATCTTCATTCAGGAAATGGAGGCATATGTAAATGACAATAGTGCCAAAAAAAACCGTACACAATACAAGGGGTGACACCACAAAGACTGATGGAATTGCAACAAAAACAGGTTATTAATGTTTATATTCTGAATAATTTTTTTCTTGTAATACTCTGTATAGTTGAATACTCTGTCAATATTTGGATACTCTGAATACTTGTATAATTCTTACTATATATATTTATATTTCATGTCTGTTACTTGATAGGTGAAGACAGATATCGTTTTGTTCCACCCTATGATTTAGAACCTACACCGTATGCTATGGGGCATATGCATCTAACCGATGAGACTACCTTGATACATGGAAAGCGTGTGCTTCTATAACACCTGCATTTTGGGCCTAGTTGAAATGAGCATTATACCCTTGGGTATGACGTAATTAGTGATTTTAATAATTATATGTTTATAATTATTTGGTTGTTTAGTTGAGACTAGTTTGTGACAAGGGTCACAGAACAGGTTCATTTGTTTAATTTAGACTCCGTTAGGGACGCCTAACGAAGTACGAATGATATAAGATAACTGATAAATACCCGTGTGTTGCACAGTGTGGGAATTAAAACCCATTTATATGACAAGTGCAGTTCACTTCTTGCATTTTCTAGAAAATTCACCAAACACCTCGTTCTTCATCTTTCACCTACATCAAAACCCTAACTTGATCAAAGCTTGAAATTGGTTTGTGGAGCTTCAGAAACTGATTTATATCATCTTTGTAATCATCAAACCAGGTTAGCATGCTTGAATCATTGCTTGAATCTTGTGTAATTTGGGTTTTTTGTGTTCTTGAGAAAAAGTGAGTTTTGATGCTTGAATCTTAATAAATGGTGTTTGTTATTGTTAATTGTTGTTAGATATATGTTCTATAATTGTTATATGATGTTTTTGAAGTGGTTTCATGATCAGATTGAGTAAAAATCATGTCTTGGGGTCTAAAAACGCGAAAACAGCGAGCTGTAGGTGTTCATCAGCACCCACACTTTTAACAGGTCTCTCGTACGAGTAACCACACTTTTGAGGGTCAACCACACGTGTGAGGACTCACTCGCACTAGTGAGACCTCAGTCACACGTGTGAGCACAGGGTCAGATTTGTGGAAACTTGTTTTAGTCATAACTTTTAAACCGTAACTCCGTTTTTGATGAATCAAGTATCGTTGGAATCGTAATGGAAAATCCTTTCCAATGGTAACTTTTAAGAATCTGGATCAAACTTTATTTTGGTCAAAAAAGGGGTTTTAGGGTGGATGCCTTGTTTTACACACTTTAGAGTGTCGTTATGGGTTGAAATTATAATGTAGACTTATCATACAGTGATTACATGTTTGTAGGTGTTGATTTAGTGTATGTATTGATGTTTTGTGACGACCCGGAAATTTCCGACCAAATTTAAACTTTAATCTTTATATTATTCCAACACGATAAGCAAAGTTTTTTAAGTTAAATCTCAAGAATTTTAAACTGTGTTCATACATTCATTATAACCTCGACCAAATTCCGACGATTCACGAACCGTTATATATAAATAGATATGTATATGTATATATATATTATAACTTGAAAATATTAATAAAGTATTAAACGTATAATACTTTACACGAACGTATTTGTTTCAATATAATTTTCGACGAAATTAAAATATATATATATATTAAATGATTGAATTATCAGAAACATTGAATTATGATTACAAGTCTCTGTTGAGAGGTACACTATGATTTGAGAAAATCTATTCCTCTTAACGATATTCAGAATAATTTGTAAAGCTATTTATAAATAAAAACAAAAAGTATCATTTACGAAAGTTAGACAAAAGTTAGTGGAGAATTGGTTTCCATAATATTCTATTAATCAATTTTCAAACGTACAAAGACGTTTTCAGTTTAAAAAGAACTTTATTATTAAAACGTATATAACTTTTATAAATATCTAGAATCACTTTTGAGAACTCATTACTTAACTAGTATAATAAATATAACGATATTTATATTTTATTTCATTAAATATATATAACAATTTAAATTAATATTATATATATTTATACGCGTATTATACATACATAGTTTTATACTTTTACTATACTTTAACTTTACTTTTACTTTACTTTTACTTTACTTTAACTTTAATAATTCACTTTAATAATTCATACTTTAATAATTCACTTTAATAATTCATACTTTAATAATTCATACTTTAATAATTCACTTTAATAATTCATACTTTAATAATTTACTTTAATAATTCACTTTAATAATTCATACTTTAATAATTCACTTTAATAATTCAAAAATCTATTATAAATAGAATTCAATAGGTTTCATTATTTCATAGAAACTTGAAAATATATTTCTCTAAACTCTCTCAATCGATTTATATATATATATATATATATATATATATATATATATATATATATATATATATATATATATATATATATATATATATATATTTGTTCTGTATTATTTCAAGATATTATTAGTATACATAAAATATTACGACGGAGTACTGTCCGAGTGATTTCAAAATAGTTTTTTTTGAATGAGTCGAAGCTAAGAAAATTATGGGTTATAGCTATGGAGGTGATGGGTATGGTTCATGGGTATGCTCGTGAGGTCAATCTAGTGTTTATCATCTTCGTTGCGTCTACGTACTTTCCTGCAATATTGAATCTCAATATTGATACGTTCGTGAATCCGAGGCCAACCTTGCACTTGTTAAATGACGTTATACCTATTTTTACTACGAAATACAGTATTGTGAGTTTCATTTGCTCCCTTTTATATATATATTTTTGGGCTGAAAATACATGCGCTATTTTATAAATGTTTTACGAAATGGGCACAAGTACTAAAACTAATTCTATGTGGGTTTAAACCAGAAATATACCCTTAGCTTACTAACATTAAACTACTTGTCTATGTACGATAGGCGCGAATCCTAAAGATAGATCTATTGGGCCTGACAAACCTCATCCTGACTATGGGATGCTTTAGTACTTCGAGGTTATTTTAAACACACCTGATCTGGTGTACTTCAGAGGGTAAAACATAAACGTTAAGGCTTGTTACCAGGTGCCTACAACTTATAGAATACTTTTATACACTTGCGAGTGTACATATATTTATAAACGGAAATCTTGTGGTCTATTAATATATTGAAATGATTGATATGATAAACCTATGAACTCACCAACCTTTTGGTTGACACTTTAAAGCATGTTTATTCTCAGGTATTAAAGAAATCTTCCGCTGTGCATTAGCTCATTTTAAGGATATTACTTGGAGTCATTCATGGCATATTTTGAAAGACGTTGCATTCGAGTCATTGAGTTCATCAAGATTATTATTAAGCCAATTATAGTTGGATGTATTATGAAATTGTGTGCATGCCGTCAACTTTCGTTGTAAAGAAAGTTTGTCTTTTAAAAACGAATGCAATGTTTGTAAAATGTATCATATAGAGGTCAAATACCTCGCGATGTAATCAACTATTGTGAATCGTTTATAATGTATATGAACGGGTCCTTTCAGTTGGTATCAGAGCGGTGGTCTTAGTGAACCAGGTCTGCATTAGTGTGTCTAACTGATAGTCGTTAGGATGCATTAGTGAGTCTGGACTTCGACCGTGTCTGCATGTTAAAAGTTTTGCTCATCATTTTTGTCGGAAATTACCTGCTTATCATTCTTAGTCTAGACACATCTTATTGCATGAAAATTCATATCTTAGCGTATCTACTAATTCATATCTTAGCGTATCTGTTACTGTAAAATTTGCCTGACATATTTAGTAAATTCCTCCGTAATCTATGAAACCTTTTGCTCTATATAATTAGAATACCACCCGATAGCCAGAAAATCATTTTATATCGAAAAATTCTTTATTCAATCGTACGAAATGAAATTCTTCATTAGTTCAAGTCCCTCGGATTCTGAAATGGAATCCCACTCAAGTTCCGAAAGCAGTGTGACCGGAATGGATCAACCAATTAGTCATCATCTATTCTGGATGAATTGGGGATGGGTTCGTAGCCTCCTTAATCATTGGAGACAAGAAGAAGGTGATCCCTTCCATCCACCACATTGCCCTCTTGGCGAAGAACCTGAAGCACTTACCGGCGAACCTATCCGAAACACCATTTTCTCTCTTATTTCTAGAGTATCTCGTCACGATTACATACTTCACCAAATTCTAGATTTTATTTATCCGCTCGTCCGAACTGACAATCACCCCGGTGTAATAGAAGAAGTCAACGAGCTTCGCGCTCGGGTAGTGGCTTTGGAGAATATGGTGCAAAGGTTACAAACACCAGCAGCAGCACCAGCAGCATAAATAGTACCACCATCAGCAACACCAACAGTACCATCACCACCACCAACAACAACATCCACATCCCACACCGCAACATCACAATTTGTATCTCAAACATCAACGTCATACGCCCTGTAAATATCCAGGAATATCAACAACAATAAACGATGAAGTATTAATTCATAAACTTCATTGAAGAGATATCTCTGCGACAGTTATGTAATCTCCAAAATCTTAGAGATTATTTAATTCTGACCGTAAATCGGATGAGTGAACGGAGATGGTAGAGTAGAAACTTTGATCGAAAATGGTGTAGGATTTACAAGCTAGATTTGTTTTACCAACAGCATCAACAGGACCGTAGCATCATCAACACAGTCAGTGCCGTCAGTATCGTCAGAATCAACAGCACCTGTAACATTACAAACTCTGTCAGTTCAAGAATCATTGTGGACATCCTTACGAATCAGCAACAAATATATTGTATCAACGAGTTATGAAATATTAACTCATTTCCAATCGAAAGATTTATATGTATATTTTATATGTATAAATTTTTAAACCATAATAAATCTTCCCGTACTAAGCTATTATGTGTGAATCTTAACTACTCAATTAATTCATATTACAAATATGCAATAATGTACGTCCTTCGTCCGCAACTTAACCATCGTTAATTACAATCTCTGTCTCAATTCAATAAAAATCCAATTCATAATAAATCAAGTGTATTATTCGAATATATGTTTGATTTTACATTTTCATCATCGATGTACTCGAAACTTTTCAAATAACATCATTCATACCTTGCGAAGTTCACAAGAATTTCACAAAAACCAACAAATAACAAAGTAATGATTCATAATTTCAATATTATTGAAGAAATACTTATGCAATTTATAAAGTTTTAGGGATTACTCAATTCTAGTTCCAACCATAAAACAAATGAGTTTAATTTAATGTTAACTCATTAAATCTATATTACATCTAAAGAAAATATACACATATATTTTCATAAAGACTGTAATAAACTTCTTTTGTAAAAAATATTAATTGTGAAATTTTTTTCTAACGGGTAGGTAATACTCGAGAGATATATAAATTCACAATTAATATATTACATTTTTCGAAACTGATTCAGTAATCATCAACTATACTCTCTACTTTCACAACAATATCCATTCTTTCATATAAATCAAAACAATCATACTAATTCAAATTCAATTACATATTCTGATTTTGAAATCGCATAATTCAATTCGAAATATAACCAGTATCATCACTCTTAGATTCCTATATCTTTCAAAGCTATACTTTGACTTCAAAACTGTGTTAGAACATCATATGTATTAACGATTACAATATGTCCTCAAACCCTTCGAAATTCCTGAAGACACTTCAACTAAGGAACAATTGAGATGATGATCCAACCACATGTTACCCACAGTTATACACCTGAAAAACTCTCAAAACCCAAGTCATAGTTCGACACGTATCCGTGTTAGACCCTTTGTGTGATGACCCGAAAATTTCTGACCAAATTTAAACTTAATCTTTAACGTTTCCGACACAATAAGCAAAGTCTATGAATTTGAATCTCAAAATTTTAAACTATTCAAATACCTTTCGATTGTTCTCAACAATTCACGAACAATTATATATAATTAGATATACATACTATAACTTGGAAACGTAACAAAGTGTTATGAAAATGATACTGTGCATTAACATTATTGGTTTGATTATCTGATTGATATATTTAACTACCGAGTTAAAAGATTATGCCAAACGATTGAATTAAAAGATATTTACTAAGTCTTTTAATGATTACGATGTTGTTACGGGTCTCTGTTGTGAGGTTCACGCTGATTTGAGAAATCGTTCATTCTTAACGATATTCGGAAAATATGGTAAAGTGTTTGTTTAAATAACGTAATCTAGACGATACAAAAATAAGGAATATTAACTGTTGGAATTGGATATATGAATAACTTGTGACGTATATTTAAAACGTGTTTATAAATATTAATTTGGTTACAAAACGTTTTGATTTAAAAACAATATTATTAAAAATACTTCGTTAGATAACGAGCCATTGATTTATAGAAGTAAATGACCAAAACACTCGAGAGTTTAAGATATATTTCGAGTGATATAGTTTAGGGATAATTTAAGGCTATATTTTGACAAAAATACGTGTCACGAAATGTAAAATACAAGTTTTCTCAGTGTACGAAGGGACACTCGAAAAACTGGAACCGGAACATAAGTCGCGTGATGACGTATGACTTATCGGAACAAAAATTACAAGTCAACTATGCACATGAATTTAATATAATATATAATTAATTATATAAATTATATATATTATATATATAATTAAATATTATATCGACAAACAAGAAAACAAAAGTTTGTGAGCTGGATCAGAGGGCCATGCGATCGCATGGAAAATAGGCACAAAACCCATGCGATCGCATGGGGGTCAGAATCAGGAATTATTCTATAAATAGCCCAGGTTTCTACCGAACTCTTTACCCACTTTCTCTCAATCTCTCTCTGTTATACATAAATATATATTATTATTTATTATTATTATTATTATTATTATTATTATTATTATTATTATTATTATTATTATTATTATTATTATTATTATTAAGATTAATATTATTATTAATCTTATTATTTTAGTATTGATATTATTATTAATAATATTATACATAAAATATTACGACGTGAGTAGGTTCGGGTTATTTCAAACCAAGTTTTCAAATGAGTCAAAGCTAAGGAAACTATGGGTTATTACTAAGGAGGTTATGGGTATTGTTCGAGGGTATTGCTCGTGAGTCAAACTAGTGTTTATCATCTTCGTTGCGTCTACGTACTTTTCCTACAATATTGAATCTCAATATTGATACGTTGAGATCTACGATTATTTGATATTCTGAGTTTCGATCACATTACGATGAACAACTTTATATGCTGCTAAGGTGAGTTTCATTGATCCCTTTTTAATTGCTTTTGCAATATATATTTTTGGGCTGAGAATACATGCAATTTATTTTAAACGCAATGGATACAAGTACATACTAAATTCTACACCGAGTTTGAACCGAAAATCCCTTAGCTTTGGTAACTAGTAACTGTCGGTTATAAGAACCGATGAGCGCGAATAGAGATATATGGATCCATAGGGTTTGACATCCCCGTATGTTCCAGGTATAGAAAGAAACTCTAGCCTGAACTATAAAACAGACGTATGCTATTTGAAGTTAGTACACGTTGGATTGCGTGTATTGTACATGTTGGTTGCATGTTAAACGAGGGGTACTTATTATGGACGTTAAGGCTTGGTTACCAGGGTGCTCATTCTTGTAGAACATTTTGATAAACGTTTCTGGATGAAACAACTGAAATCTTGTGATCCATTTTTATATACAGATTATGCGAAATACTAAAACTATGAACTCACCAACCTTTGTGTTGACACTTGTTAGCATGTTTATTCTCAGGTTCCCTAGAAGTCTTCCGCTGTTTGCTTATATGATATACAAGCTATGTGCATGGAGTCTTACATGGCATATTTTTCAAGAAAACGTTGCATTCACCAATTCATCACCATGTACCTTATTTTGACTGCATTGTCAACTAAAGCACTATTGTAAACTATTATATACGGTGATTGTCTATATGTAGAAATCATCAGATGTCGAAAACCTTTGATTTAAATATACATTTATGGTGTGCCTTTTCAAAAGAATGTAATGTTTACAAAATGTATCATATAGAGGTCAAATACCTCGTAATGAAATCAATGAATGACGTGTTAGTCCATATGGATTTGGAGCGATCGTCACAGTTGGTATCAGAGCGTTGGTCCTAGTGAACCAGGTCTTGCATGAGTGTGTCTAACTGATAGTTGTTAGGATGCTTTAGTAAGTCTGGACTTTCGACTGTGTCTGCATGTCAAAAGTTTTGCTTATCATTCCTTGTCAGAAATTACTTGTCTATCATCTCAAGTCTAAACACGTGTTACTGCATTGATTGCATGAATAGTGTATAGACGAATCATATCCTATCATATCTACTATATTTGGATCTTATTTGGCGTTTTTCGAAATTCCCTCCATAAATTACGGAATCATTTTACTATATATACGTATGCGAGAAGACGAAGGTATCATCCAGTATTCAACCCTCAATTCATATCGAGAATCATTTCATAACTTTCAGTGATCGCGTAAGATGGCCTCTTCGAATAGACCAAGTCCCTCCAACTCCGAAGACAGCGTGACGGGACCACACCGACCGATCAACTACCGTGATTTCTTTAGAAAATGGGGATGGGTTCGCGAAATACTTACCCTATGGAGAAATGAAGAAGGTACTCCATACCACGAGCTGAACTTACCGCCTAACGTCGGAGTACTCGATCCGCTTACCGGCGAACCTGTTCGTAACACCGTTTATACTCTTTTTGCGAGAATTTTTCATCTTGAAGCTACCATTAGCGGAACTAGAAAAGATATCCGACCTCTACCTCACACCGATAACCAACCAGGGTTAGTAGAAGAAGTTAAAGAACTTCGAGCTCGAGTGTTAACTTTAGAGAGCACTGTATACAATTTACAAACACCAGCAGTATCACCAACACCAGTAACATCACCATCCTCAGCACCAACAGCACTAGTACCACTAACAACAACGCCAACAGTACCATTACCACCACCAACAACATCCACATCACGCGCCTCAACATCACGATCTGTACCTCGGATATCACCATCATACGCACCATAGATGCCAAGGAGTATCAACGACAATAAACGATGATTTATTGATTCATAACTTCATCAGAGAAACATTCTACGGCGATTATGTAATTTCTAAAGTTTAGAGATTATCTATTCTAACCCTAGCCATAAATCAGATAGAGTAGAAACTCTGATCGAAATGGTGTATGATTTACAAGCTAGACTTGTTATATCACAACATCAATAGTACCCTTAGCTTCACCAACACAGTAAGTGCTGTCAACATCGTTAGAATGTTGACAGCACCTCTAACATCACAAGCTCCGTCAGTTCAAGAATTACCGTGGACATCATTACGAATCAATAACGCGTATATTGAATCAACGAGTTATGAAATAATAACTCATTCCCTCCGAAGAATTTATATGTATATCTTATATATATAAATTTTAAACCCCAATAAATCTTTCTGTACTAAGCTATTATGTATGGAACTTAACTACTCGGTTAATTCATATTACTAATATGCTATGATGTACAACCTTCGTTAACTACAATCTCTATTTCAATTCAATGAATTTCGTTTCATAATAAACCAAGTGTATTATTCAATAACATGGTTGATTTTACACTTTCATCTTCGATGCACTCGAAACTTTATAGAAGACATCATTTACACCTTGCGAAGTTAGCAAGAATTCCACGAATACCAACATCCTTTATCGAGGAATATCAATAAGAATAAAAAATGAAGTATTGATTTCATTAGTGAAATACTCCGCGAAGATTATGCAATCTCTAATGTTTTAGAGATTATTCATTTCTAATTCAAGCCAAAAATCAAATGAGCTTAATATGATATTAACTCATTAAATCTGTATTACATCTGAAGAAAATATACATACATATATTTTCATAAAGACTGTAATGAAAATTCTTTTGTATAAAATATTAATTGTGAAATCTTTAACGGGTAGGTAATACTCGGGAAATATATAAGTTCACAATTAATATGTTAGATTGTACATTCTTCAACTTTGATTCACAAATCTATTAATCATGCTCACAATGATACCCAATCATCTCATACAAATTCAATTACACATTCTGATATTGACGGATCAGAATCCAATTCATAACTCTGAACTGGTGACATCATTCTTAGATCTCTACATTTTTCAAAGCTATACTTTGACTTCAAAACCATGCAAGATCCTTTAGCGTTGTTTTTACCGAAAATAATCTTGCAATTACTTTTCAAAGTATCCAGTATTATCAACCATTCAACCAGTCAATGACGACCTTTCAGACCGGTAACTTTGGCATATACGTTTTTGTTACCGGGAACCATTCATGTTCCACCACATTAGCAGTAAATTTACCAACAACTTCATTAATCCTTGACCTTCTGAAAAATCCTTATACTCATTGAAACCCTATCATGTACTCATCCACATCCTGTAACGAGAATTGCATACGAATTATCGGGAATTAGCAATCAGTATTTTAAAATCTTGCAGCACGTCTACGCCAACAGTTATATATATATATACATATAATGTCTATCTCCTGGACGTACATACTTCGAATGTGAAGATTCTGAAAAACACCCCAAACGACGAAACTAGTTCTCTGAATTTTGGAAAAATGTTGATGAAGCAGCAAAAATTGTAAACGAGCTTAACAGTCAAAAGTTTGATGATAAAGAATGGTATGGTGGTAAAGCTGAGAAAAGGAGAAGGTTTGGAACTGAAAAACAGATTGAGCAAAGTATGAAGGAGGCTGTGGATAAATCACAAAGACTGGACCTGCCTTCAAAGAATACAAATGATTCAGTGTCTGCTGAAATCCTTAGCAAATACCTTATTCCTTACTCTAAAACTGTTACGGACAATATTCTTCATCATCATCATTATCTTGAATATTCTAAGATATCATCGTATCTTTCATTATAAATATCCTCAATATTTCTGAAGATAATTTCGTAACCATCTGAAATTATTCATTCCTTCACGCTATCTGTGTTACATCATAAAAGAAACTGTGTTAGTTTCTAAATTCTGAAAAATTCAAGTTTAAAATATGAATGTTTTGAAGTAGTGTTGGGAACTGAAGCATGAATTAGTATAATATAATGACGTCAGGCCAACGTGATTATATTATAGTAAGTCATGCTGAGTTTCTAATGGAACGTGATGAAGATTCACAGATCCCACCCTCATCATGAACCATGTTACATAACTCTTTCATTCTATTTAATCTCTAAAGTTATCAAGAAAACATATTTCTTGATGATTCGGTCTTTTCCGGATATTCTAGTAATTTGACAAATCAAGATCGTGCCATTACAATTTCTTTCTTAGAACATTAGTTATGTTCATCTCAAAACATCATACCTACGAATTCTGGACCATTATTCGCTTGACTTAAAGTCGGGAAGAGAAAACGAAAACATGAAGCTCTGAAATATAAAGGAGAATATAAGCCCGATAACAACCTCGAAATTTACAAACCGTGTATATCAATGTGTATAGCGATATAAAGAAACGGGAGAATGAAAAACACTATAACCCCAAGGTAATGGTAGAAGAAAGTAACTTCCTCTGGTGGTAGATGAAAAAGAAGAATGACGGATATGAAAGTTAGGAGTATATCAAGAATCAGAACTGGATGAAGCATTTCACAATCTTTTGGAAGTATGAAATGAGAAAGAAAATGTAGGAGTGGTGAAAATAATGAAACGGAAGTGGTCAATTTATAGCGAACTATCATACATAGCAATCGAGGCAGATTACGCAAAACAAAATCTCCTTAATTCCGGAAGAATCAAATCTTATTTAGATTATGAAGATTTTCTATTCCTTAAATTCCGGAAATCAATCGTTACTACATCAAAAGTTAAGAAGAATCTCTATTCCTTCAAATTCACTATTATACGATAACTTCTCTCATACGCTTCGAGTAATCGGATTGTTATATCCATATTATTCAACGGTGATAAAACTCTATTTATCGACTCATATACGTCATGAAAGCATTTTTATTGTTAGCCATGACGACCTCACTCAAATTTCGGGATGAAATTTCTTTAACGGGGGGATACTGTGATGACCCGAAAATTTCTGACCAAATTTAAACTTAATCTTTAACGTTTCCGACACGATAAGCAAAGTCTATGAATTTGAATCTCAAAATTTTAAACTATTCAAATACCTTTCGATTGTTCTCAACGATTCGCGAACAATTATATGTAATTAGATATACATACTATAACTTGGAAACGTAACAAAGTGTTATGAAAATGATGCTGTGCATTAACCTTATTGGTTTGATTATCTGATTGATATATTTAACTACCGAGTTAAAAGATTATGCCAAACGATTGAATTAAAAGATATTTACAAAGTCTTTTAATGATTACGATGTTGTTACGGGTCTCTGTTGTGAGGTTCACGCTGATTTGAGAAATCGTTCATTCTTAACGATATTCGGAAAATATGGTAAAGTGTTTGTTTAAATAACGTAATCTAGACGATACAAAAATAAGGAATATTAACTGTTGGAATTGGATATATGAATAACTTGTGACGTATATTTAAAACGTGTTTATAAATATTAATTTGGTTACAAAACGTTTTGATTTAAAAACAATATTATTAAAAATACTTCGTTAGATAACGAGCCATTGATTTATAGAAGTAAATGACCAAAACACTCGAGAGTTTAAGATATATTTCGAGTGATATAGTTTAGGGATAATTTAAGGCTATATTTTGACAAAAATACGTGTCACGAAATGTAAAATACAAGTTTTCTCAGTGTACGAAGGGACACTCGAAAAACCGGAACCGGAACATAAGTCGCGTGATGACGTACGACTTATCGGAACAAAAATTACAAGTCAACTATGCACATGAATTTAATATAATATATAATTAATTATATAAATTATATATATTATATATATAATTAAATATTATGTCGACAAACAAGAAAACAAAAGTTTGTGAGCTGGATCAGAGGGCCATGTGATCGCATGGAAAATAGGCACAAAACCCATGCGATCGCATGGGGGTCAGAATCAGGAATTATTCTATAAATAGCCCAGGTTTCTGCCGAACTCTTTACCCACTTTCTCTCAATCTCTCTCTGTTATACATAAATATATATTATTATTATTTATTATTATTATTATTATTATTATTATTATTATTATTATTATTATTATTATTATTATTATTATTATTATTATTATTATTATTATTATTATTAAGATTAATATTATTATTAATCTTATTATTTTAGTATTGATATTATTATTAATAATATTATACATAAAATATTACGACGTGAGTAGGTTCGGGTTATTTCAAACCAAGTTTTCAAATGAGTCAAAGCTAAGGAAACTATGGGTTATTACTAAGGAGGTTATGGGTATTGTTCGAGGGTATTGCTCGTGAGTCAAACTAGTGTTTATCATCTTCGTTGCGTCTACGTACTTTTCCTACAATATTGAATCTCAATATTGATACGTTGAGATCTACGATTATTTGATATTCTGAGTTTCGATCACATTACGATGAACAACTTTATATGCTGCTAAGGTGAGTTTCATTGATCCCTTTTTAATTGCTTTTGCAATATATATTTTTGGGCTGAGAATACATGCAATTTATTTTAAACGCAATGGATACAAGTACATACTAAATTCTACACCGAGTTTGAACCGAAAATCCCTTAGCTTTTGTAACTAGTAACTGTCGGTTATAAGAATCGATGAGCGCGAATAGAGATATATGGATCCATAGGGTTTGACATCCCCGTATGTTCCAGGTATAGAAAGAAACTCTAGCCTGAACTATAAAACAGACGTATGCTATTTGAAGTTAGTACACGTTGGATTGCGTGTATTGTACATGTTGGTTGCATGTTAAACGAGGGGTACTTATTATGGACGTTAAGGCTTGGTTACCAGGGTGCTCATTCTTGTAGAACATTTTGATAAACGTTTCTGGATGAAACAACTGAAATCTTGTGATCCATTTTTATATACAGATTATGGGAAATACTAAAACTATGAACTCACCAACCTTTGTGTTGACACTTGTTAGCATGTTTATTCTCAGGTTCCCTAGAAGTCTTCCGCTGTTTGCTTATATGATATACAAGCTATGTGCATGGAGTCTTACATGGCATATTTTTCAAGAAAACGTTGCATTCACCAATTCATCACCATGTACCTTATTTTGACTGCATTGTCAACTAAAGCACTATTGTAAACTATTATATACGGTGATTGTCTATATGTAGAAATCATCAGATGTCGAAAACCTTTAATTTAAATATACATTTATGGTGTGCCTTTTCAAAAGAATGTAATGTTTACAAAATGTATCATATAGAGGTCAAATACCTCGTAATGAAATCAATGAATGACGTGTTAGTCCATATGGATTTGGAGCGATCGTCACACTTTGGCATTTACTAGCTAAAATAACTTTTCAGTTTCGTTTCAAAATAGAAAGTTTTGTCACAGCTCTAGCAAGTCAACTTCGACTTCTCAATCAAAACAGTCTTATTATAACCTCGATAGATACGTTGCCCTTTCGCCAACGTTACCGGGGAATCTTTTATATTCACCACATTAGCAATAAACTTACCAACAACTTCACTGATCTTTGACTTTCAAAAAAAAATCATTATAATTATAAAAACCCTATCATATACTCATTCGTACCTTATAACAAGAATTGCCATACCAATTATTGAGAATCAGCAATCAGTATTTTGAAACCTCGCAGCATGTCTACATCAACAATTACATATACACACAATGTCTACCTCCAAGACTTACATTCTTTGAATGAGAAATTTTTGAAAAACACCCTAAACTGCGAACCAGTTCTCAAAATTTTGAAAAATGCTGATGAAGCAGCAAAAACTGTAAACTACCTTAATAGTAAAAAGTTGGATGATAAAGGATAGTATATTGGCAAAGCTCAGAAAAAGAGAAGCTTTGGAACTGGAAAACGGATTGAGCAAAGTATGAAGGAGGCTGTGGACAAATCACAAAGGCTGAACCTGCCTTCAAAGAATCCAAATGATTCAGTACTTGCTGAAGTCATTAACGAATACCTTGCTCCTGACTCTAAACCACTGCGGATAATATCCTTCATCATCCTCTGATATTAGACATTCTAAGATATCATCGTATCTTTCATTATAAATATCATCCATACTTCTGAAGATATTTTTATAATTATTCTTATCTGAAATCATTTACCTCTTCGCGCTATCTGTATTATATTATAAAAGAAACTATTTTAGTTTCTAAATTCTGAAACATTCGAGTTTAAAATAGGAATATTCTTGAAGAAGTGTTGGGAGCTGAAGTATGAGTTAGTATAATATAATGACACTTGATCAACGTGATTATATTACAGTAATTCATGCTGAGTTTCTAAATGGAACATGATGATTCACAGATCATAACGTCATCATGTGCTATGTTACACGACTCTTGTATTCTCTTTGATCTCTAAATATCAAGAAAATATTTCTTGATGATTCGGCCTTTTCCGAGGTATTCTGGTAATTTGACAAGTCAAGATCGTGCCATTACAATTTCCTTCCTAGAACATTAACAATGTTCATTCCAAAATTTATATCTGCGAATTCTGGACCATTACAAGCGGTGCTTAATCGTAAGAAGAAGAAACGAAAGGACAAAGCTCCGAACTAGAAATGGGAGTATAAATCATAGCAAATAGAAGAGAGCATTAACTGTGGATGACAATGATTATAGAAGAAGCAATGACTTTGAAATATAAGGGAAGATATAAAACCCAACAACAACCCAGAAATCACAAACCGTATATATCAATGCATATAGCAATATAAAGACACGGGAGAACTAAAAACACTATAAAACCAAGAGTATAGTAGAAGTAAATAGATTCTTCCGGAGGCAGATGAAAAAGAAGAGCGACAGATATAAAAGTGAGGAGTATATCAAGAATCAGCACTGGATGAAGCATATTGACAAATACTTTAAAATATGAGTTGAGAAGGTGTGAGTTGTAAGAAAACAAATGAGGTGGAATTATAGTGAAATATCCGACAGAGAAACCAAAATGGATTATCGCATTAATTCGAAGAGGATCATAATTTCCTTAATCGCTGAATAATCAAATCCAATATAGATTACAAAGATTTTCTTTTCGGAGATCAATCGTGATGACGTCAAAAGATACGACGAATCACTATTATCTTATTTCATTCATTTACGATAACTTCACTCACACGCTTCGAGTAATCGAATTATTTTATCCATTCTTCTTGAACATGATAAAACTCTATAATCGTTATAATAACATTCTCATTGTTAGTCATGACGACCTCTATCAAATTTCGGGGACGAAATTTCTTTAACGGGTAGGTACTGTGACGACCCGGAAATTTCCGACCAAATTTAAACTTTAATCTTTATATTATTCCAACACGATAAGCAAAGTTTTTTAAGTTAAATCTCAAGAATTTTAAACTGTGTTCATACATTCATTATAACCTCGACCAAATTCCGACGATTCACGAACCGTTATATATAAATAGATATGTATATATATATATATATTATAACTTGAGAATATTAATAAAGTATTAAACGTATAATACTTTACACGAACGTATTTGTTTCAATATGATTTTCGACGAAATTAAAAAAAATATATATTAAATGATTGAATTATCAGAAACATTGAATTATGATTACAAGTCCCTGTTGAGAGGTACACTATGATTTGAGAAAATCTATTCCTCTTAACAATATTCAGAGTAATTTGTAAAGCTATTTATAAATAAAAACAAAAAGTATCATTTACGAAAGTTAGACAAAAGTTAGTGGAGAATTGGTTTCCATAATATTCTATTAAACTATTTTCAAACGTACAAAGACATTTTCAGTTTAAAAAGAACTTTATTATTAAAACGTATATAACTTTTATAAATATCTAGAATCACTTTTGACAACTCATTACTTAACCAGTATAATAAATATAACGATATTTATATTTTATTTCATTAAATATATATAACAATTTAAATTAATATTATATATATTTATACGCGTATTATACATACATAGTTTTTATACTTTTACTATACTTTAACTTTACCTTTACTTTACTTTTACTTTACTTTAACTTTAATAATTCACTTTAATAATTCATACTTTAATAATTCACTTTAATAATTCATACTTTAATAATTCATACTTTAATAATTCACTTTAATAATTTATACTTTAATAATTCACTTTAATAATTCATACTTTAATAATTCACTTTAATAATTCATACTTTAATAATTCACTTTAATAATTCAAAAATCTATTATAAATAGAATTCAATAGGTTTCATTATTTCATAGAAACTTGAAAATATATTTCTCTAAACTCTCTCAATCGATTTATATATATATATATATATATATATATATATATATATATATATATATATATATATATATATATATATATATATATATATATATATATATATTTGCTCTGTATTATTTCAAGATATTATTAGTATACATAAAATATTACGACGGAGTACTGTCCGAGTGATTTCAAAATAGTTTTTTTGAATGAGTCGAAGCTAAGGAAATTATGGGTTATAGCTATGGAGGTGATGGGTATGGTTCATGGGTATGCTCGTGAGGTCAATCTAGTGTTTATCATGTCCGTTGCGTCTACGTACTTTCCTGCAATATTGAATCTCAATATTGATACGTTCGTGAATCCGAGGCCAACCTTGCACTTGTTAAATGACGTTATACCTATTTTTACTACGAAATACAGTATTGTGAGTTTCATTTGCTCCCTTTTATATATATATTTTTGGGCTGAGAATACATGCGCTATTTTATAAATGTTTTACGAAATAGGCACAAGTACTAAAACTAATTCTATGTGGGTTTAAACCAGAATTATACCCTTAGCTTGGTAACATTAAACTACTTGTCTATGTACGGTAGGCGCGAATCCTAAAGATAGATCTATTGGGCCTGACAAACCCCATCTTGACTATGGGATGCTTTAGTACTTCGAGGTTATTTTAAACACACCTGATCTGGTGTACTTCAGAGGGTAAAACATGAACGTTAAGGCTTGTTACCAGGTGCCTACAAGTTATAGAATACTTTTATACACTTGCGAGTGTACATATATTTATAAACAGAAATCTTGTGGTCTATTAATATATTGAAATGATTGTTATGATAAACCTATGAACTCACCAACCTTTTGGTTGACGCTTTAAAGCATGTTTATTCTCAGGTATTAAAGAAATCTTCCGCTGTGCATTAGCTCATTTTAAGGATATTACTTGGAGTCATTCATGGCATATTTTGAAAGACGTTGCATTCGAGTCATTGAGTTCATCAAGATTATTATTAAGCCAATTATAGTTGGATGTATTATGAAATGGTGTGCATGCCGTCAACTTTCGTTGTAAAGAAAGTTTGTCTTTTAAAAACTAATGCAATGTTTGTAAAATGTATCATATAGAGGTCAAATACCTCGTGATGTAATCAACTATTGTGAATCATTTATAATGTATATGAACGGGTCCTTTCATGTTTGATGTTGTGTTTTTGGGTTGAAACCCATATAATTAGTTGTTGCTACTGTTCTTCATCACTCGCACGAGTGAGCCTTCACTCGTACGGTTGAGGTAGTCAACCTTGTGGTGAACCGTGCGAGTGAGTGGTGATGGGAACTTATGTTTTGATTGTGATGATATGTACAGTTAAGATGTGACTCGTACGAGTCACTGGTTACTCGTATAGTGAACCGTACAAATCAGGTAAGTCATTGTTAGATGTTTGGTCATAGACTAAACGTACGAGTGAGTTATCAACCGCACGGTTGAGTGTTCTCAAACGTGCGTGTGATGGTGTTACTCGTACGGTTGACTGAGCAGGTTTGATAGTTTTGTTTCTATATTGATATTGTATCTGTCTTGTTGATAGATTATTATCAGGATGTAATTACTGACTTTATTTGTATCTTTTCCAGGTGATCAGGAGAAGTGAAGACTCAGAAATATAAGACCTCTGAGTTCTTATTGTGCTGGTATTCGGTGAGTTGGTTAATCTAGCCGTTAAGGCATATAGTGACATGACCTAGGCCGTTGACCTAGTTCCTATGATTTGAATTATGTTGTATAGTGTTGTGGACTGTGGCCTCGCGTGTTATTTGGACCGACCTTGCTTCGGATCAGGTCGGGAGAGATCAACCTTGCTTCTGATCAGGTTGGGCTCATTGATGTTGTATGATTAATATAAGTCGAAACCACGCGTCCGTCGCGTGTAGAAGACTTATACTAATGATACAGAGTTATGAGTTTTCAGTAGACTCTAGATTGATCAACTGGGGTCGTTGGCCCGGCCAGGCCGCCGAGTCTCTCAATGGGTTACTTTAGATTACCCAGATGTTTGCTTTTGATTGACCATTGCTGGTAGTTATCACGGTTGCTTTGGATTGACCGTTGCTGAAGATGTGTTTATGCTTTGGTGGTCTTTGGATTTAATTGATTGGTGGCTATTGTATGATACATTATTTGTATTGCTATGTTTCTGCATGATTCTAGTGATTATGTGATTAACTGTCTGATTAATTTGTTGCTGCGTGTTCTAGTGATTGTACCTGTATGCTTTAGCTGTTAGATTAGTCCATTCACTTAGCTTCATGCTAACCCCTCCACCTTCTCCCTTGCAGGTTGGAGGTCTTTGCTTTTGTGGACATGAGAGAAGATGGGCGTGTTGGGTTGTGTTCGACAAGTCCAGAATTCTGATGTGGTCTGTATGAAATCGGATATTAACGTAACACCGGTTTTTGATAACAATGTATTTATGTATGAAATGTAATAGTTATGTTTATGTTGGTTCATAAGGGTATGTTTTGTAATTAAGACTTCCGCTGTGTTATTTAAAAAAAAATAGAGTACGGTGTTACAAGTTGGTATCAGAGCATAGGTTTGGTCGCATTGACATTGTACTTGAATGTCATGTTCCCAAACCTTGAGAGGATCTTGTCGAACATAACACAAAGGGGACGGGTTAAATGAATGTAGGATCTTTTATGTGTTAGTTGATAGGCACTAACCGATTATCTACTAAGAGTTTGTGTGAGATGTTGTGGTAGTGTAGATATGTCAGGTAATCAAGACGCTGCCCCCAATGCCTCTGGAACCTTTAGAGCTCCTGATGAAGACGGTTATGTATCAGAAGAAGAAGTATCAGAAGAAGTGTTAGAGCTTCAGAGTCAGTTGAAAGATGCTCAAGATAGGATCAAAGAGCTTGAACAACAAGTGATATCGCATTCTAACACCACAACAATAAATCAAAGCTTTCCTCCAAGTGCTTACCCACAGTTTGGAAACATTTCTCAACAACAGTATGTGCCACCTCAGTACTAGATACCATCTCAGTTCAATCCACTACTTCCAAATCAAGTGATGTACCTGCTTCGGACACCATTCTTCTAACCACCGATGTTTGAAAAGAAGAAGTGCTCGTATAAGGACTTTCTTAATTTTCAACCTTCAGAGTATACTAGTAAAACCGACCCGATTGAGAATCTAAATTGGCTCAGGGAAGTGGAAAGAGCATTAGATGCTTGTCAGTGCGAGCCAGAGTTGAGAGTGTTATATGCTAGTTGATTGTTCAAGGGACTAGCTATGGAGTGGTGGGACTCCATCACAGGTCATTTATCAAAAGAACAACTAAGTCAAGTGTCATGGGAGCAGTTGCATGCCAAGGTTCTCGAGCAGTATTGTTCAAAATATGATATGGAGAAATTGAAAATCGAGTTCTTGGGGATCAGAATGACTGATGATATGACGATTGATGATGTTATTTTGGACTTTACCTCTAAGTTAAGGTTTTGTCAACAGTGGGTACCGCATGAGAAAGATAAAATTCAGCACTTTATTAGAGTTATTAAGCTGGAGTATCGATCAATGGTTAGATTTGCTTCTTCTTTATCGCAAGCTTTTGAGATGGCTAAAGTGACAGAAGGTGATGTTAAAGCCGCAAGGAGTACGGGAGTGGGGAGTGGTCCTTATAGGAAGAGGTCGGAAGGTCAATCTAGTTATCAGTCCAGTCCAAAATCAAGAAAGTCAACCGGGTCCAGTGCGAGAGAAGTTTCGAGTACAAGTGGGTCGGGTTCCATACAGAAAGAATGGTGTAACTCGTGCAGATCTTACCATAGTGGACAGTGTTTTCCAAGTACGAAAAGGTGTCTAAGGTGTGGTATAATTGGACATTATGTTCAACAATGTTCTTTCGGAAGCAATGTATGTTGGAATTGTCATAAAGAAGGTCATAGGTCAGCACAGTGTCCGGCAGCGGGTAGAGGTGGTTCCGGGGCAGGGTCCGGGGTGCAGTCGATGTCTGTTGGTGGATCTACCGCATCAGTAGGATAGAAGAGAAAAAGTCCTCCCATGGCTATAGCTAGAGCTTATCAGATGGTAGCAGATACTGATGTTGTATCAGAAGACTTAAATACTGGTATGTTCAGACTAACCTTGTTATTGCTTTTGATTTCAGGAATACTTGTTCAGTATGTTATGTAGATGATGTATTCTGTTTATTAATAGGTGCTTTGAGGTAGTGTTGGTTGTAGTGATAGAGATGATTCGGATTTAGGATTCTCGGATTTTCTTAACTGAAATGGAGACGTGATCTATGATAATGTATTACGTCTGGCCAACGTAAGCACATTTTGGTAGATCATGCGGAAGTTTCAGTAAGTTAAAAAGAGAAGTAGGATAGTTGATTGCTTAAATTGTTGTAAATATGTGTTGCTTGATGAATAGTTGATGAGATTTTGTTATCGTGACTTTTGACTTTGACCAGATTCCGAGGACGGAATCTCTTTAAGGAGGGTAGATTTGTAACACCCGCGTTTTGGACCTAGTTGAAATGACCATAGTACCCTTGGGTATGGCGTAATTAGTGATTTTAATAATTATATGTTTATAATTATTTGGTTGTTTAGTTGAGACCAGTTTGTGACAAGGGTCACAGAACAGGTTCATTTGTTTAATTTGGACTCCGTTAGGGCCGCCTAACGAAGTACAAAAGATATCAGATAACTGATAAATACCCGTGTGTTGCACAGTGTGGGAATTAAAACCCATTTATATGACTAGTGCAGTTCACTTCTTGCATTTTCTAGAAAATTCACCAAACACCTCATTCTTCATCTTTCACCTACATCAAAACCCTAACTTGATCAAAGCTTGAAATTGGTTTGTGGAGCTTTAGAAACTGATTTATATCATCTTTGTAATCATCAAACCAGGTTAGCATGCTTGAATCATTGCTTGAATCTTGTGTAATTTGGGTTTTTGTGTTCTTGAGAAAAAGTGAGTTTTGATGCTTGAATCTTGATGAATTGTGTTTGTTAGTGTTAATTGTTGTTAGATATATGTTCTATAGTTGTTATATGATGTTTTTGAAGTGGTTTCATGATCAGATTGAGTAAAAATCATGTTTTGGGGTCAAAAAACAAGAAAACAGCGAGCTGTAGGTGTTCATCAGCACCCACACTTTTGACAGGTCCCTCGTACGAGTGACCACACTTTTGAGGGTCAACCATAAATGTGAGGACTCACTCACACGAGTGAGACCTCAGTCACACGTGTGAGCACAGTGTCAGATTTGTGGAAACTTGTTTTGGTCATAACTTTCAAACCGTAACTCCGTTTTTGATGAATAAAGTATCGTTGGAATGGTAATGAAAAATCCTTTCCAATGGTAAAATTTTGAGAATCTGGATCAAATTTATTTTGGTCAGAAAAAGGGGTTTTAAGGTGTATGCCTTATTTTACACGCTTTAGAGTGTCGTTATGGGTTGAAATTATAATGTAGACTTATCATATAGTGATTACATGTTTGTAGGTATTGATTTAGTGTATGTATTGATGTTTGATGTTGTGTTTTTGGGTTGAAACCCATATAATTAACTGTTGCTACTGTTCTTCATCACTCGCACGAGTGAGCCTTCACTCGTACGGTTGAGGTAGTCAACCGTGTGGTGAACCTTGCGAGTGAGTGGTGATGGAAACTTATGTTTTGATTGTGATGATACGTACGGTTAAGATGTGACTCGTACAAGTCACTGGTTACTCGTGTAGTGAACCGTACGGATCAGGTGAGTCATTGTTGGATGTTTGGTCATAGACCAAACGTACGAGTGAGTTGTCAATCGCACGGTTGAGTGTTCTCAAACGTGCATGTGATGGTGTTACTCGTACGGTTGACTGAGCAGGTTTGATAGTTTTGTTTCTATATTGATATTGTGTCTGTCTTGTTGATAGAATATTATCAGGATGTAATTACTGACTTTATTTGTTTTTTTCCAGGTGATCAGGACAAGTGAAGACTCAGAAATATAAGATCTCTGAGTTCTTCTTGTGCTGGTATTCGATGAGTGGGTTAATCTAGCTGTTAAGGCATATAGTGACATGACCTAGGCCATTGACCTAGTTCCTATGATTTGAATTATGTTGTATAGTGTTGTGGACTGTGGCCTCGAGTGTTATTTGGACCGACCTTGCTTCTAATCAGGTCGGGAGAGATCAACCTTTCTTCTGATCAGGTTGGGCTCATTGATCTTGTATGATTAATATAAGTCGGAACCACGCGTCTGTCGCGTGTGGAAGACTTATACTAATGATACAGAGTTATGAGTTTTTGGTAGACTCTAGATTGATCAACTAGGGTCGTTGGCCCGGCCAGGCCGCCGAGTCTCTCAATGGGTTGCTTTGGATTACCCAGATGGTTGCTTTTGATTGACCATTGCTAGTAGTTATCACGGTTGCTTTGGATTGACCGTTACTGAAGATGTGTTTATGCTTTGGTGGTCTTTGGATTTAATTGATTGGTGGCTATTATATGATACAGTATTTGTATTGCTATATTTCTGCATGATTCTAGTGGTTATGTGATTAACTATCTGATTAATTTGTTGCTACGTGTTCTAGTGATTGTGTAGTGACCCGAACTTTTTCATGTTTATATATATTAATTGAGATTGATATTTACATGATTAAATGTTTCCAACATGTTAAGCAATCAAACTTCTTAAGACTTGATTAATTGAAATATGTTTCATATAGACAATTGACCACCCAAGTTGACCGGTGATTCACGAACGTTAAAACTTGTAAAAACTATATGATGACATATATATGGATATATATATAGTTAACATGATACTATGATAAGTAAACATATCATTACGTATATTAACAATGAACTACATATGTAAAAACAAGACTACTAACTTAATGATTTTTAAACGAGACATATATGTAACGATTATCGTTGTAAAGACATTTAATGTATATATATCATATTAAGAGATATTTATACATGATAATATCATGATAATATAATAATTTAAAATCTCATTTGATATTATAAACATTGGGTTAACAACATTTAACAAGATCGTTAACCTAAAGGTTTCAAAACAACACTTACATGTAACGACTAACGATGACTTAACGACTCAGTTAAAATGTATATACATGTAGTGTTTTAACATGTATTTATACACTTTTGAAAGACTTCAATACACTTATCAAAATACTTCTACTTAACAAAAATGCTTACAATTACATCCTCGTTCAGTTTCATCAACAATTCTACTCGTATGCACCCGTATTCGTACTCGTACAATACACAGCTTTTAGATGTATGTACTATTGGTATATACACTCCAATGATCAGCTCTTAGCAGCCCATGTGAGTCACCTAACACATGTGGGAACCATCATTTGGCAATTAGCATGAAATATCTCATAAAATTACAAAAATATGAGTAATCATTCATGACTTATTTACATGAAAACAAAATTACATATCCTTTATATCTAATCCATACACCAACGACCAAAAACACCTACAAACACTTTCATTCTTCAATTTTCTTCATCTAATTGATCTCTCTCAAGTTCTATCTTCAAGTTCTAAGTGTTCTTCATATATTCTACAAGTTCTAGTTACATAAAATCAAGAATACTTTCAAGTTTGCTAGCTCACTTCCAATCTTGTAAGGTGATCATCCAACCTCAAGAAATCTTTGTTTCTTACAGTAGGTTATCATTCTAATACAAGGTAATAATCATATTCAAACTTTGGTTCAATTTCTATAACTATAACAATCTTATTTCAAGTGATGATCTTACTTGAACTTGTTTTCGTGTCATGATTCTGCTTCAAGAACTTCGAGCCATCCAAGGATCCGTTGAAGCTAGATCCATTTTTCTCTTTTCCAGTATGTTTATCCAAGGAACTTAAGGTAGTAATGATGTTCATAACATCATTCAATTCATATATATAAAACTATCTTATTCGAAGGTTTAAACTCGTAATCACTAGAACATAGTTTAGTTAATTCTAAACTTGTTCGCAAACAAAAGTTAATCCTTCTAAGTTGACTTTTAAAATTAACTAAACACATGTTCTATATCTATATTATATGCTAACTTAATGATTTAAAACCTGGAAACACGAAAAACACCGTAAAACCGGATTTACGCCGTCGTAGTAACACCGCGGGCTGTTTTGGGTTAGTTAATTAAAAACTATGATAAACTTTGATTTAAAAGTTGTAATTCTGAGAAAATGATTTTTATTATGAACATGAAACTATATCCAAAAATTATGGTTAAACTCAAAGTGGAAGTATGTTTTCTAAAATGGTCATGTAGACGTCGTTCTTTCGACTAAAATGACTACCTTTACAAAAACGACTTGTAACTTATTTTTCCGACTATAAACCTATACTTTTCTGTTTAGATTCATAAAATAGAGTTCAATATGAAACCATAGCAATTTGATTCACTCAAAACGGATTTAAAATGAAGAAGTTATGGGTAAAACAAGATTGGATAATTTTTCTCATTTTAGCTACGTGAAAATTGGTAACAAATCTATTCCAACCATAACTTAATCAACTTGTATTGTATATTATGTAATCTTGAGATACCATAGACACGTATACAATGTTTCGACCTATCATGTCGACACATCTATATATATTTCGGAACAACCATAGACACTCTATATGTGAATGTTGGAGTTAGCTATACAGGGTTGAGGTTGATTCCAAAATATATATAGTTTGAGTTGTGATCAATACTGAGATAAGTATACACTGGGTCATGGATTGATTCAAGATAATATTTATCGATTTATTTCTGTACATCTAACTGTGGACAACTAGTTATAGTTTACTAACGAGGACAGCTGACTTAATAAACTTAAAACATCAAAATATATTAAAAGTGTTGTAAATATATTTTGAACATACTTTAATATATATGTATATGTATATATTGTTATAGGTTCGTGAATCAACAGTGGCCAAGTCTTACTTCCCGACGAAGTAAAAATCTGTGAAAGTGAGTTATAGTCCCACTTTTAAAATCTAATATTTTTGGGATGAGAATACATGCAGGTTTTATAAATGATTTACAAAATAGACACAAGTACGTGAAACTACATTCTATGGTTGAATTATCGAAATCGAATATGCCCCTTTTTATTAAGTCTGGTAATCTAAGAATTAGGGAACAGACACCCTAATTGACGCGAATCTTAAAGATAGATCTATTGGGCCTAACAAACCCCATCCAAAGTACCGGATGTTTTAGTACTTCGAAATTTATATCATATCCGAAGGGTGTCCCGGAATGATGGGGATATTCTTATATATGCATCTTGTTAATGTCGGTTACCAGGTGTTCACCATATGAATGATTTTTATCTCTATGTATGGGATGTGTATTGAAATATGAAATCTTGTGGTCTATTATTATGATTTGATATATATAGGTTAAACCTATAACTCACCAACATTTTTGTTGACGTTTTAAGCATGTTTATTCTCAGGTGATTATTAAGAGCTTCCGCTGTCGCATACTTAAATAAGGACGATATTTGGAGTCCATGCTTGTATGATATTGTGTAAAAACTGCATTCAAGAAACTTATTTTGTTGTAACATATTTGTATTGTAAACCATTATGTAATGGTAGTGTGTAAACAGGATATTTTAGATTATCATTATTTGATAATCTACGTAAAGCTTTTTAAACCTTTATTGATGAAATAAAGGTTATGGTTTGTTTTAAAATGAATGCAGTCTTTGAAAAACGTCTCATATAGAGGTCAAAACCTCGCAACAAAATCAATTAATATGGAACGTTTTTAATCAATAAGAACGGGACATTTCAGTTGGTATCCGAGCGTTGGTCTTAGAGAACCAGAATTTTGCATTAGTGTGTCTTATCGAGTTTGTTAGGATGCATTAGTGAGTCTGGACTTCGACCGTGTTTACTTGAAAAATGATTGCTTAACAAATTTTGTTGGAAACTATATATTTTTAACATGTGAATATTATGTGATATATTAATCTCTTAACGCGTTTGATATTATGTGATAGATGTCTACCTCTAGAACAAGTCCCATTGACTCACCTAATAATAATGAAGAGTCAAATGTAAATTGGAATGATTCGTGGACTGATTCACAAGTTCCCGAAGAGGAACCGGAAGAAGAGTCAGAACCGGAAGAAGAATCGGAACCGGAAGAAGAATCGGAACCAGATGAAGAAATAGAACCGGTGGGGGAAATAATAAAACGGTTAAGTAAAAGAAAATCCTCAACCAACCGACCAAGGTTAATTATGGTCAATGGTGTTTCCGCCAAGGAAGCAAAATATTGGGAGGATTACCAATTCTCCGATGAATCGGACTCCGACGAGAATTCCGATGATGTTATAGAAATTACCCCAACTGAATTTAAAAAGGCAAAAGAAAATAATAAGGGAAAGGGCATAAAAATAGAGAAATCTAATTCCAACCCCGATGAACTTTATATGTATCGTCAACCCCCGAAGTCCTTAAGTTGTAACAATGACCCGGGAACCTCTAAACCACCAGGTTTTTCTAAACCAATGTGGAAAACGACGGCTCGTATTAGGGGAACATCATATATCCCTAGAAACTTGGCAAAACAAACTAAAACCGAAGAAGAAGAAACAAGCGAGTCGGAATAAGATAGTTGTATTCGTGTGGTGTAATATATGTAATATAGTGTGCTTATGCTTTATGATATATGTAAAAATTGCTTGTATTAATAAGTATTTTTTTTTTATGAATCTAACTCTTGTCTATTTTACAGTATAAAAACACAAAATGGATAGACAACCCAATATTTTAAGAGACCTACCCGGAGACATGATTGATGAAATCTTGTCTAGAGTCGGTCAGAATTCTTCGGCACAACTATTTAAGGCGAGATCAGTTTGTAAGACATTCGAAGAACGTTCCAAGAATGCCTTGGTTTATAAAAGGCTTTCATTCAAAAGATGGGGGATATCACATTGGGAAATCCATAAGTTACGATGTGTTTACTTTGACGCATATATTGCGGGGAACCCAAATGCTATTTTACGCAATGGGTTAAGAAATTATTTTGACTCAATATATCCGAATATTGGACTTCGTGATTTAGAAAAAGCGGCTAACATGCAACATAAAGAAGCATGTTATGCTTACGGATTAGTAATGTTCGCTTCTCACCAAAGTGAGAACAAGAACACCGGGCTACAACTATTAAACAAAACGTTCCCACAAGTGACGGAGTCGGTAATTGGGGTAAGAAATGAGGTTTTTAGATTGTTACAGGACTGTTGGACATTACGTAACCCTCGTCCCTTTGACGATGTTACAACACGCTATCTTATCAACGGCCATAACGGTTATGTTCCACAAGACCAAGGATGGGAAGTAGTCCTAGTAAAACCAGAATGCATGACTTGTTTCTGGACATATGAATTACGTGTCTTTATTGCCTTTGCTGAACGACTTGTGTACTAGATAGAATTATCTTCACAACTATCTTGTATCAAAGTTATTGTGTGCTATATTTCATGCTTTATGTAAAATAAGCGGTATTATAAGTTTGTAAAATATTGTATAAAAGTTTGAACGCGAAATATTATTATAATCAGTTTTTCATATAGAATTGTAGTAGTTGAATTGTATATTAGCAACTAAGTATGAACTTAACGGGTAGGTACTACCCGAATTTAAACTTATAAAACGCTAATATGAAGAAAAAGCTTTTATAAATGAGTTCATATTATGCTACGAAATACTATTAACTACTCTTAATATTCTGTATGATTAACTTGTTCCATTTGACTATTTTGAAGGAAATGGCACCGACTACTCGACACACCGTGAATATGAATGAAGAGGAATTCCGTACTTTTCTAGCTTCAAACATAGCCGCAGTACAGGCTGCGCTACATACCAACAATAACCTTGGATCTAGCAGTACAGGAAATCGTGTAGGATGCACCTACAAAGAATTCACTGCCTGTAAACCTTTGGAATTTGATGGAACCGAAGGACCGATCGGATTGAAACGGTGGACCGAGAAGGTCGAATCTGTGTTTGCCATAAGTAAGTGTACTGAAGAGGACAAAGTGAAGTACGCTACGCATACCTTCACAGGTTCTGCGTTAACATGGTGGAATACCTATCTAGAGCAAGTGGGACAAGATGATGCTTACGCACTACTGTGGTCAGCATTCAAGCACTTGATGAACGAGAAGTACCGTCCCAGAACCGAGGTCAATAAGCTCAAGACAGAACTTAGAGGGTTATGAACCCAAGGATTTGATATTACCACGTACGAAAGACGATTCACAGAATTATGCCTATTGTGTCCGGGAGCGTTCGAAGATGAGGAAGAGAAGATCGACGCGTTTGTGAAAGGATTACCGGAAAGAATCCAAGAAGATATAAGTTCACACGAGCCCGCCTCCATACAACAGGCATGTAGAATGGCTCACAAACTAGTGAACCAGATTGAAGAAAGAATTAAAGAACAGACTGCTGAAGAGGCCAATGTGAAGCAAGTCAAAAGAAAGTGGGAGGAAAACGGTGATAAGAATCACCAATACAACAACAACAGCAATTACAACAATAATCGCAACAATTATCCCAACAATCGCAACATCAATCGTAACTACAACAAACGGCCAAACAACAACAACAACAACAACAACAGCAACTACAACAATTATCCCAACAACAATAATAACCGCAACAACAACAACAATCAGAAGCAGCTATGCCAAAGGTGTGAAAAGTATCACTCGGGGTTCTGCACCAAATTTTGCAACAAGTGTAAAAGAAATGGTCATAGCGCGGCGAAGTGTGAGGTCTACGGACCAGGGGTTAACAGAACGAAAGGAACAAATGGTGTCGGAACGAGTAATGGCGGAGCAAGTAGTGTCGGAGCAAGTTATGCCAATGTAGTTTGTTATAAATGTGGAAAACCGGGCCACATTATTAGAAATTGCCCGAACCAGGAGAACACGAATGGACAAGGCCGAGGAAGAGTTTTCAATATTAATGCGGCAGAGGCACAGGAAGACCCGGAGCTTGTTACGGGTACGTTTCTTATTGACAATAAATCTTCTTACGTTTTATTTGATTCGGGTGCGCATAGAAGCTATATGAGTAGAGATTTTTGTGCTAAATTAAGTTGTCCATTGACGCCTTTGGATAGTAAATTTTTACTCGAATTAGCAAATGGTAAATTAATTTCAGCAGATAATATATGTCGGAATCGAGAAATTAAACTGGTTAGTGAAACATTTAAGATTGATTTGATACCAGTAGAGTTAGGGAGTTTTGATATGATAATCGGTATGGACTGGTTGAAAGAAGTGAAAGCAGAGATCGTTTGTTACAAAAATGCAATTCGCATTATACGAGAAAAAGGAAAACCCTTAATGGTGTACGAAGAAAAGGGCAACAGGAAGCTACATCTTATTAGTAATTTGAAGGCACAAAAACTAATAAGAAAAGGTTGCTATGCTGTTCTAGCACACGTCGAGAAAGTATAAACTGAAGAAAAGAGCATCAATGATGTTCCCATTGCAAAAGAATTTCCTGATGTATTTCCGAAAGAATTACCAGGATTACCCCCACATCGATCCGTTGAATTTCAAATAGATCTTGTACCAGGAGCTGCACCAATAGCTCGTGCTCCTTACAGACTCGCACCCAGCGAGATGAAAGAACTGCAAAGCCAATTACAAGAACTTTTAGAGCGTGGTTTCATTCGACCAAGCACATCACCGTGGGGAGCTCCTGTTTTGTTTGTCAAGAAGAAAGATGGTACATTCAGGTTGTGTATCGACTACCGAGAGTTGAACAAACTTACCATCAAGAACAGCTACCCACTACCGAGAATCGACGACTTATTTGATCAACTACAAGGCTCGTCTGTTTATTCAAAGATTGACTTACGTTCCGGGTATCATCAAATGCGGGTGAAAGAAGATGATATTCCAAAGACTGCTTTCAGAACACGTTACGGTCATTACGAGTTTATGGTCATGCCGTTTAGTTTAACTAATGCACCAGCTGTGTTCATGGACCTTATGAACCGAGTGTGTGGACCATACCTTGACAAGTTTGTCATTGTTTTCATTGATGACATAATTATTTACTCAAAGAATGACCAAGAACACGGTGAACATTTGAGAAAGGTGTTAGAAGTATTGAGGAAGGAAGAATTGTACGCTAAGTTTTCAAAGTGTGCATTTTGGTTGGAAGAAGTTCAATTCCTCGGTCACATAGTGAACAAAGAAGGTATTAAGGTGGATCCGGCAAAGATAGAAACTGTTGAAAAGTGGGAAACCCCGAAAACTCCGAAACACATACGCCAGTTTTTAGGACTAGCTGGTTACTACAGAAGGTTCATCCAAGACTTTTCCAGAATAGTAAAACCCTTGACTGCATTAACGCATAAAGGGAAGAAATTTGAATGGAATGATGAACAAGAGAAAGCGTTTCAGTTATTGAAGAAAAAGCTAACTACGGCACCTATATTGTCATTGCCTGAAGGGAATGATGAATTTGTGATTTATTGTGACACATCAAAGCAAGGTCTCGGTTGTGTATTAATGCAACGAACGAAGGTGATTGCTTATGCGTCTAGATAATTGAAGATTCACGAACAAAATTATACGACGCATGATTTGGAATTAGGCGCGGTTGTTTTTGCATTAAAGACTTGGAGGCACTACTTATATGGGGTCAACAGTATTATATATACCGACCACAAAAGTCTTCAACACATATTTAATCAGAAACAACTGAATATGAGGCAGCGTAGGTGGATTGAATTATTGAATGATTACGACTTTGAGATTCGTTACCACCCGGGGAAGGCAAATGTGGTAGCCGATGCCTTAAGCAGGAAGGACAGAGAACCCATTCGAGTAAAATCTATGAATATAATGATTCATAATAACCTTACTACTCAAATAAAGGAGGCGCAACAAGGAGTTTTAAAAGAGAGAAATTTAAAGGATGAAATACCCAAAGGATCGGAGAAGCATCTTAATATTCGGGAAGACGGAACCCGGTATAGGGCTGAAAGGATGTGGGTACCAAAATTTGGAGATATGAGAGAAATGGTACTTAGAGAAGCTCATAAAACCAGATACTCAATACATCCTGGAACGGGGAAGATGTACAAGGATCTCAAGAAACATTTTTGGTGGCCGGGTATGAAAGCCGATGTTGCTAAATACGTAGGAGAATGTTTGACGTGTTCTAAGGTCAAAGCTGAGCATCAGAAACCATCAGGTCTACTTCAACAACCCGAAATCCCGGAATGGAAATGGGAAAACATTACCATGGATTTCATCACAAAATTGCCAAGGACTGCAAGTGGTTTTGATACTATTTGGGTAATAGTTGATCGTCTCACCAAATCAGCACATTTCCTGCCAATAAGAGAAGATGACAAGATGGAGAAGTTAGCACGACTGTATTTGAAGGAAGTCATCTCCTGACATGGAATACCAATCTCTATTATCTCTGATAGGGATGGCAGATTTATTTCAAGATTCTGGCAGACATTACAACAAGCATTAGGAACTCGTCTAGACATGAGTACTGCCTATCATCCACAAACTGATGGGCAGAGCGAAAGGACGATACAAACACTTGAAGACATGCTACGAGCATGTGTTATTGATTTCGGAAACAGTTGGGATCGACATCTACCGTTAGCAGAATTTTCCTACAACAACAGCTACCATTCAAGCATTGAGATGGCGCCGTTTGAAGCACTTTATGGTAGAAAGTGCAGGTCTCCGATTATACAAGAAACTACCGAGAAGATCATCCAAATTCAACAACGGTTGAAAACCGCCCAAAGTCGACAAAAGAGCTACGCTGACATTAAAAGAAAAGATATAGAATTTGAAATTGGAGAGATGGTCATGCTTAAAGTAGCACCTTGGAAAGGAGTTGTTCGATTTGGTAAACGAGGGAAATTAAATCCAAGGTATATTGGACCATTCAAGATTATTGATCGTGTCGGACCAGTAGCTTACCGACTTGAGTTACCTCAACAACTCGCGGCTGTACATAACACTTTCCACGTCTCGAATTTGAAGAAATGTTTTGCTAAAGAAGATCTCACTATTCCGTTAGATGAAATCCAAATCAACGAAAAACTTCAATTCATCGAAGAACCCGTCGAAATAATGGATCGTGAGGTTAAAAGACTTAAGCAAAACAAGATACCAATTGTTAAGGTTCGATGGAATGCTCGTAGAGGACCCGAGTTCACCTGGGAGCGTGAAGATCAGATGAAGAAGAAATACCCGCATCTATTTCCAGAAGATTCGTCAACACCTTCAACAGCTTAAAATTTCGGGACGAAATTTATTTAACGGGTAGGTACTGTAGTGACCCGAACTTTTCCATGTTTATATATATTAATTGAGATTGATATTTACATGATTAAATGTTTCCAACATGTTAAGCAATCAAACTTCTTAAGACTTGATTAATTGAAATATGTTTCATATAGACAATTGACCACCCAAGTTGACCGGTGATTCACGAACGTTAAAACTTGTAAAAACTATATGATGACATATATATGGATATATATATAGTTAACATGATACTATGATAAGTAAACATATCATTAAGTATATTAACAATGAACTACATATGTAAAAACAAGACTACTAACTTAATGATTTTTAAACGAGACATATATGTAACGATTATCGTTGTAAAGACATTTAATGTATATATATCATATTAAGAGATATTCATACATGATAATATCATGATAATATAATAATTTAAAATCTCATTTGATATTATAAACATTGGGTTAACAACATTTAACAAGATCGTTAACCTAAAGGTTTCAAAACAACACTTACATGTAACGACTAACGATGACTTAACGACTCAGTTAAAATGTATATACATGTAGTGTTTTAATATGTATTTATAAACTTTTGAAAGACTTCAATACACTTATCAAAATACTTCTACTTAACAAAAATGCTTACAATTACATCCTCGTTCAGTTTCATCAACAATTCTACTCGTATGCACCCGTATTCGTACTCGTATAATACACAGCTTTTAGATGTATGTACTATTGGTATATATACTCCAATGATCAGCTCTTAGCAGCCCATGTGAGTCACCTAACACATGTGGGAACCATCATTTGGCAACTAGCATGAAATATCTCATAAAATTACAAAAATATGAGTAATCATTCATGACTTATTTACATGAAAACAAAATTACATATCCTTTATATCTAATCCATACACCAACGACCAAAAACACCTACAAACACTTTCATTCTTCAATTTTCTTCATCTAATTGATCTCTCTCAAGTTCTATCTTCAAGTTCTAAGTGTTCTTCATATATTCTACAAGTTCTAGTTACATAAAATCAAGAATACTTTCAAGTTTGCTAGCTCACTTCCAATCTTGTAAGGTGATCATCCAACCTCAAGAAATCTTTGTTTATTACAGTAGGTTATCATTCTAATACAAGGTAATAATCATATTCAAACTTTGGTTCAATTTCTATAACTATAACAATCTTATTTCAAGTGATGATCTTACTTGAACTTGTTTTCGTGTCATGATTCTGCTTCAAGAATTTCGAGCCATCCAAGGATCCGTTGAAGCTAGATCCATTTTTCTCTTTTCCAGTAGGTTTATCCAAGGAACTTAAGGTAGTAATGATGTTCATAACATCATTCGATTCATATATATAAAACTATCTTATTCGAAGGTTTAAACTCGTAATCACTAGAACATAGTTTAGTTAATTCTAAACTTGTTCGCAAACAAAAGTTAATCCTTCTAACTTGACTTTTAAAATTAACTAAACACATGTTCTATATCTATATGATATGCTAACTTAATGATTTAAAACCTGGAAACACGAAAAATACCGTAAAACCGGATTTACGCCGTCGTAGTAACACCGCGGGCTGTTTTGGGTTAGTTAATTAAAAACTATGATAAACTTTGATTTAAAAGTTGTAATTCTGAGAAAATGATTTTTATTATGAACATGAAACTATATCCAAAAATTATGGTTAAACTCAAAGTGGAAGTATGTTTTCTAAAATGGTCATCTAGACGTCGTTCTTTCGACTGAAATGACTACCTTTACAAAAACGATTTGTAACTTATTTTTCCGATTATAAACCTATACTTTTCTGTTTAGATTCATAAAATAGAGTTCAATATGAAACCATAGCAATTTGATTCACTCAAAACGGATTTAAAATGAAGAAGTTATGGGTAAAACAAGATTGGATAATTTTTCTCATTTTAGCTACGTGAAAATTGGTAACAAATCTATTCCAACCATAACTTAATCAACTTGTATTGTATATTATGTAATCTTGAGATACCATAGACACGTATACAATGTTTCAACCTATCATGTCGACACATCTATATATATTTCGGAACAACCATAGACACTCTATATGTGAATGTTGGAGTTAGCTATACAGGGTTGAGGTTGATTCCAAAATATATATAGTTTGAGTTGTGATCAATACTGAGATACGTATACACTGGGTCGTGGATTGATTCAAGATAATATTTATCGATTTATTTCTGTACATCTAACTGTGGACAACTAGTTATAGGTTACTAACGAGGACAGCTGACTTAATAAACTTAAAACATCAAAATACATTAAAAGTGTTGTAAATATATTTTGAACATACTTTAATATATATGTATATATTGTTATAGGTTCGTGAATCAACAGTGGCCAAGTCTTACTTCCCGACGAAGTAAAAATCTGTGAAAGTGAGTTATAGTCCCACTTTTAAAATCTAATATTTTTGGGATGAGAATACATGCAGGTTTTATAAATGATTTACAAAATAGACACAAGTACGTGAAACTACATTCTATGGTTGAATTATCGAAATCGAATATGCCCCTTTTTATTAAGTCTGGTAATCTAAGAATTAGGGAACAGATACCCTAATTGACGTGAATCTTAAAGATAGATCTATTGGGCCTAACAAACCCCATCCAAAGTACCGGATGTTTTAGTACTTCAAAATTTATATCATATCCGAAGGGTATCCCGGAATGATGGGGATATTCTTATATATGCATCTTGTTAATGTCGGTTACCAGGTGTTCACCATATGAATGATTTTTATCTCTATGTATGGGATGTGTATTGAAATATGAAATCTTGTGGTCTATTATTATGATTTGATATATATAGGTTAAACCTATAACTCACCAACATTTTTGTTGACGTTTTAAGCATGTTTATTCTCAGGTGATTATTAAGAGCTTCCGCTGTCGCATACTTAAATAAGGACGAGATTTGGAGTCCATGCCTGTATGATATTGTGTAAAAACTGCATTCAAGAAACTTATTTTGTTGTAACATATTTGTATTGTAAACCATTATGTAATGGTCGTGTGTAAACAGGATATTTTAGATTATCATTATTTGATAATCTACGTAAAGCTTTTTAAACCTTTATTGATGAAATAAAGGTTATGGTTTGTTTTAAAATGAATGCAGTCTTTGAAAAACGTCTCATATAGAGGTCAAAACCTCGCAACGAAATCAATTAATATGGAACATTTTTAATCAATAAGAACGGGACATTTCAGATTGTACCTGTATGCTTTAGCTATTAGATTAGTCCATTCACTTAGCTTCGTGCTAACCCCTCCACCTTCCTCCTTGCAGGTTGTAGGTCTTTGCTTTTGTGGACATGAGAGAAGATGGGCGTGTTGGGTTGTGTTCGACAAGTCCAGAACTCTGATGTGGTCTGTATGAAATCGGATATTAACGTAACACCGGTTTTTGATAACAATGTATTTATGTATGAAATGTAATAGTTATGTTTATGTTGGTTCGTAAGGGTACGTTTTGTAATTAAGACTTCCGCTGTTTTATTTATAAAAAAAATAGAGTACGGTGTTATAGCTTCCGTGCTACATGCAGGTGTCTATAGAGTATGTTATGCCTCGATTTGAATCTACATTACTTCTAATACCAGATAAAAATCTTGAGTATAATACACTAAAGGTGGCTATTGGGGCTATGATACATTGGCCTCTCTTGAAACTTCGTCCGTCAGATAAAAAAAAGGTAAATGTATAATTGCTTACAGAATTTCTTATATTGGTAAACTTCACCTAAGTGTTATATTTAATTTTGCCTCGTTTGTTAATAGGAGAGTGCAATGAAATCAAAGAGGGTTGGATTACAAAATAGAATGGATAAAAGCTATGTGGCTACTGGTAGTAAGCATGTATATATATGATCATTAAATTTAAGTTACAACATCATACGTATATAATTATATAATTTATAATATTCTTTATTTAGTTTATAGTTTATAAACTGATGTGGTGTGATATGGTGTTGCAGGTGCATGCACGTAACAAAGGAGATTCAGGAATGCAACAAAAAAAGAAAGAACAATTGTATAGTAAGTTTCTTTCAATGGAACATTTCTTACCCAACAGAGCATGTGTACAAGCTTCGTATACTAGATGGATGAGTCGAGAAGACCCTATCGCCAGCTTCACTCTTAATGCAACTCCAGGATTTTTTGGCGTACCCGATGCCTATGTAAGCACGATTGATGCTTATGACATCATCACACTTTGGACAAGGAGTTGCCTGGACTGCAGCATCATTTTTTCCTTCATACTGTAAGTGCATTTAGCAATTCATATGCACGTTTGACTATAGTTTTTACGTTCTGAGCTGACATGTTATTTTTAATTTTTTTTCACATATTAGGGGTCTACACACTTTTATGAAAGTAGCTTTTACCGAACCATAGGGTTAATGAACTCTTATTTAATACAAGGATCATTGATCAACTCAGACAAAAATGCTGTAATAAACTACTTGAGGACCACCTCCAACTCTACTGAACAGTCTTTCTTAGCACTATATAATCAGAAGTATGTAATCATTCCTTATATATTATTGCTCACAAAAATGTTATCGTCTAACGAGTGTATATTAATTTGCTAGTGGCCATTGGGTGTTGGTTTTTGTATCTCACACAGAGTACAGAGGAATTATACTTGAATCAGCAAATAGGAATCAAAAGAAGATAAAAGATGATTATCTAATCACAGACTGTATAACATATTAAGACTTATTTCTTTATTAATTATAGTTGTTTATTTAAATCTTGATTACATTTAAATTATGTCAAATTAGACAATATCATTTGTTCTTTTATTTTTCTAATTTTGAAGAGGGCTTGGGGTCCTTTGTAATGGAATGTAGTTAAGGTTAGTCATCCTCGTTGTCTACAAACAGTCCTTCTTGTTGTTCATCCATGTTTTCATGTTCATGTTAATGTTACGTATTACATATTAAATTAATACATGTGTATAAATGTGTGGTCATAATGCAGTGTAATCAACAACCCAACGGTTGGGAGTGTGGATATTATGTGCTCTCTTGGATGCATTCGATCGTAAGTAGTCGTATCAAAAAGGAAGTTATTAATATTGACGAAGTAAGTATTTTAAGTTATGAATTATTAAATTTTCTCTTTAGGTATATGTTACAAAAGCTTATAGTTTATATGTATATGTATATTTATATACTATATTTAAAATTTACAACTTTCATGGTGTGACGATCGCTCCAAATCCATATGGACGAACACGTCATTCATTGATTTCATTGCGAGGTATTTGACCTCTATATGATACGTTTTGTAAACATTGCATTCTTTTGAAAAGGCACACCATAAATGAATATTTAAATCAAAGGTTTTCGACATCTGATGATTTCTACATATAGACAATCACCATATATAACAGTTTACAATAGTACTTCCGTTGACAATGGAGTCAAAATAAGGTACATGATGATGAATTGGTGAATGCAACGTTTTCTTGAAAAATATGCCATATAAGACTCCATGCACATAGCTTGTCTATCATATAAGCAAACAGCGGAAGACTTCTAGGGAACCTGAGAATAAACATGCTAACAAGTGTCAACACAAAGGTTGGTGAGTTCATAGTTTGTATGTTTCGCATAATCTGTATATAAAGATGGATCACAAGATTTCAGTTGTTTCATCCAGAAACGTTTATCAAAATATTCTACGAAATTGAGCACCCTGGTAACTAAACTTAACGTATATATAATTTATACCCTTTGTATAATCATCTTAATAATACACGCAAACCAACGTGTACGCTTCTCAAATAGCATACGTCCATTAAAAGGCTAGTGCTCTAGCTCGGACGGGGATATCAAGCCCTATGGATCCATATACTACTACTCGCGCCCACCAGTTCTTATAACTGGCAGTTACTAGTTACCAAAGCTAAGGGATTTTCGGTTCAAACTCAGTGTAGAATTTAGTATGTACTTGTATCCATTGCATTTAAAATAAAGTGCATGTATTCTCAGCCCAAAAATGTATTGAGTTAAAGGGATCATATGAAACTCACCTAAGCAGCATATAAAGTCGTTCACCAAAATGTGATCGAAACATGGATTACCAAATAACCGTAGATCTCAACCTAGAGAACATATGTTGGTCAATAAATTTCTATCAAGCTAGGTCAGGTCATAGTGTATCACAATCCTAATGCTCGATATTGACATACAAAAGTTATCCAATGTTATTTCAAAAAGTCAATTTTGACAATAGTTTAACAAAACGAGACGTACCTTATATAAGGATTCATTTACTCGGTTGGTAATATTCAAAAATCCAATTTATCAATCTCATAAACAAGTTGTTTAAATCTTAATTGTAGATTCAAAAGCAATTTCAATTAACTTCAATCATAATTCAGTTGCTCATATCTTTTAATCCGTTCATCGAAATTATTCGATATCTAAATGAAAAGTTATTGATTTTTTGTCAGCTTTTCAAAAACATGTATATCATATACCTTTTACCAGTAATATATGTATTTAATTCGTGGTACATCATAAACTGTTTAACAAGGAAATTTAGCATACAAGCATGTATAAATATATATACTCGAGCACTAGACATGGATACACAATTATTATATAAAAGATAAAATATAAGTACTTACATATCAATATTGAGATTCAATATTGTAGAAAAGTACGTAGACGTAACGGAGATGATAACACTAGGTTTGACTTGCAAATAATACCCATGAATATTACCCATAACCTCCTTGGCAATAACCCATAATTTCCTTAGCTTTATCCGGCTCATAAAACTATTTTGAAAGTGACACGCTCATGACCTCGTCGTAATATTTTATGTATAATATTACTAAAAATATTAAGATTAATAATAATTTAATAATATAATTATAATAATAATAATAATAATAATAATAATAATAATAATAATAATAATAATAATTTAAATAAAATAAATACGGAGTAATAACTGTGTGTAACCTGAGCAAAAACGAATTCAATTTATAGACCTTTCCTAAAATCTGACCCCATGCGATCGCATGGGTTTTATGCCTATTTTCCATGCGATCGCATGGCCCCAAAATCCAGCTCACATTTTTTTGTATTTTTGTTTGTCGACATAATAATTAATAATATATATAATATATTTAATTTATATAATTAATTATATATTATATTAAATTCATATGCATAGTTAACTTGTAATTTTTGTTCCGATAAGTCGTACGTTGTTACGCGACTTATGTCCCGGTTCCAGTTTTTCGAGTGTCCCTTCGTACGCAGAGAAAACTTTTAATTTTCATTCTGGGACACGTACCTTTGTCAAAATATAGCCTTAAATTATCCCTAAATTATACCACCCAAAGTATATCTTAAACTTTCGAGTATTTTGGTCATTTACTTCTATAAATCATTGTCTCGTTATTTATTAATATAATAGTATTTATCAAACGTTTCATAACCAAGTTAATATCTATTCTCAATATTTATAAACACGTTTTAAAATATGTATCGCAAGTTATTCATATAATTAATTCTTAACAGTTAATATTCCTTATTATTGTATGTGTCCAAATTACGTTATTTAAACAAATAATTCACCATTTATTCCGAATACCGTTAAAAATGAATAATTTCTCAAATCAACGTGGACCTCTCAACAGAGACACGTAATAATATCATAATTCTTAAGAGACTTAGTAAATATCTTTTACTTGAATCGTTTGGCATAATCTTTTAACTCTGTAGTTAAATATATCAATCAGATAATCAAACCAATAAGTTTAATGCACAGTATCATATCCTCAACACTTTGTTACGTTTTCAAGTTATAGTATATGTATCTATATATAATTGTTCGTGTTTCGTTGAGAACAATCGAAGGTTAATTGAACAGTTTAAAATTTTGAGATTTAACTTCATAGACTATGTTTATCGTGTCGAAAACGTTAATCATACAAGATTAAGTTTAAATTTGGTCAGAATTTTCCGGGTCATCACAGTACCTACCCGTTAAAGAAATTTTGTCCCGAAATTTGAGTGGGGTTGTCATGGCTAACAATAAAAATGTTTTTATGACGAATATGAGTCGATAAATAGAGTTTTATCACCGTTGAATAATATGGATAAAACAATCCAATTACTTGAAGCGTATGAGAGAAGCCGTCGTAATAAAGTGAAATGGAGAATAGAGATGCATCTTATCTCTTAACGTAGTAACGATTGATTTCTGGAATTTAAGGAATAGAAAATCTTCATAATCTAAATAAGATTTGATTCTTTGGGAATTAAGGAAATTAAGATTTCCTTTGATTAATTGCGTAATCTGCCTCGATTGTTATGTCTGATATTTTGCTATAAATTGCCCACTTCCGTTTCATTATTTTCACCACTCCCACATATTCTTCCTCATTTCATACTTCCAAAAGGTTTGTGAAAATGCTTCATCCAGTTCTGATTCTTGATATTTTCTTGGCTATCATATCATTCATTCTTCTTTTTCATCTGCCACCAGAGGAGGTTATTTTCTTCTACTATTACCTTGGGGTTATATTGTTTTTCATTCTCCCGTATCTTTATATTGCTATACGCATTGATATACACGGTTTGTAATTTCGGAGTTGCTTTCGGGCTTTATATTTTCCATTATATTTCGGAGCTTCATGCTTTCATTTTCTCTTCCCGACTTTAAGTCAAGCGAATAATGGTTCAAAATTCGTAGGTATGGATTTTGAAATGAACATAATTAATGTTCTTAGAAAGAAACGGTAATGGCACAATCTGACTTGTCAAATTACCAGAATACCTCGAAAAAGACCGAATCATCAAGAAAAATATTTTCTTAATATGTTTAGAGGTTAAATAGAATGAAAGAGTTATGTAACATGGTTCATGATGAGGGTATGATCTGTGAACCTTTATCACGTTCCATTAGAAACTCAGCATGACTTACTGTAATATAATCACGTTGATCAAGTGTCATTATATTATACTAACTCATGCTTCAATTCCCAACACTACTTCAAAAACATCCATTTTTCGAAATTTTCAGAAATTAGAAACTAAAATAGTTTCTTTTATGATGTAACACAGATAGCGTGAAGAGATAATGATTTCAGATAAGAATATTTATGAAAATATCTTCAGAAATATGGAGGATATTTATAATGGAAGATACGATGATATCTTAGAATTTCTAATATCAGAGGATGATGCGGAAAATCTGTTTGTGAAGGTTTAGAATAAGAAGTAAGGTTCACACTAATGGTTTCAGCAGTTACTGAATCATTTGGATTCTTTGAAGGCAGGTTCAGTCTTTGTGATTTATCCACAGCCTCTTTCATACTTTACTCAATCTTTTTTCAGTTTCAAACCTTCTCTTTTTCTAAGCTTTACCACCATACTATTCTTTATCATCAAACTTTTGACTGTTAAAGTCGTTTATAGTTTTTGCTGCTTCATCAGCATTTTTCCAAAATTCGTAGAACTAGTTTCGTAGTTTGGGGTGTTTTTCAGAAACTTCACATTCGAAGTATGTAAGTCTAGAAGATAGATGTTATATATATATAACTGTTGTCGAAGAAAATGCTGCGAGATTCTAAATACTGATTGCTAATTTCCGGTGGTTGGTATGTAAATTATTGTTACAAGATGTGGATGAGTACATGATAGGGTTTCAATGAGTATAAGAATTTTTCGAAAGGTCAAGGATTAATAAAGTTGTTTGATAAATTTACTGCTAATGTGGCGGAACATGAAAGGTTCTCCAGTAACAAAACGTATATATCAAGGTTACAATAAGGCTTAATCTGAAAAGTTGAAGTTGACTGGTTGGAAGTGTGATAAAACTGGATACTTTGAAAAGAAATTGCAAGATTATTTTCGGTAATAACAATGCTAAAGGATCTTTCACCGTATTGAAGTCAAAGTATAGCTTTGAAAGATGTAGAGATCTAAGAATAATGTCACTTGTTAAATCTTGACTTGGATTCTGCTCTATCAATATCAGAATATGTAATTGAATTTGTATGGAAACGATTGTATATCGCTGTGAGCATAGTTAATAATTTTTGAATCAAAGTTGAAGAATGTATAGTGTAACATATTAATTGCGAACTTATATATTTCTCGGGTATTACCTACCCGTTAAAGATTTCACAATTAATACTTTGTACAAAGGAATTTTTATTACCATTTTTATGAAAATATATGTATTTATATTTTCTTCAGATGTAACACAGATTTAACGAGTTAATATCATATTAAGCTCATTTAATTTTTTTTTGGCTGGATTAGAAATGAATAATCTTAAAAATATTAAAGATTACATAATCTTTGCGGAGTATTTTACTAATGTAATCAATACTTCGTTATTCAGTTTTATTGATATTTCCTCAGTGAATCATGTTGGTGCTTATGAAACTCTTGCTAACTTCGCAAGGTAAAAATGATGTTTTCTGAAAAGTTTCGAGTATATCGAAAATAAAAATGTAAAATCAATTATGTAATTGAATAATACACTTGGTTTATTATGAAATGGAATTCATTAAGTTGAAACAGAGATTGTAGTTAACAATGGTTAAGTTGTTAAGGAAGGATGTACATCATTGCATATTAGTAATATGAACTAACCGTGTAGTACCTACCAGTTAAGATTCACACGTAATAGCTTAGTACGAAAAGATTTATTTTGATTTCAAAATTCATATATATAAATATACATAAAATTTCTTCAGGGGAAATGAGTTAATACTTCATCGGTTATTGTTGCTAGTATTTCTTGGTAACTACGGTGCGTATGACGTTGATGCTCGTGGAACAGATTGTGAAGTTGAGGTTTGCGATACGGATGTTGTTGGTGGTGGTAATGGTACTGTTGGTGTTGTTGTCGGTGGTACTGTTGATGCTGGTGATGCTGCTGATGTTTGTAACCTTTGCACCATATTCTCCAAAGCCACTACCCGTGCACGAAGCTCGTTGACTTCTTCTACTACACCGGAATGATTGGCGGTTCGGATGAGCGGATGAATAAGATCCAGAATTTGAGATAGTATATTATCGTGACGAGATACTCTAGAAATGAGAGAGAAAATGGTGTCTCGAACAGGTTCGTCGGTAAGTGCTTCAGGTTCTTCGCCAAGAGGGCAATGTGGTGGGTGAAAGGGATCGCCTTCTTCTTGTCTCCAATAATTAAGTAGGCTACGAACTCATCCCCAATTCATCCAGAATAGATGATGGCTAATTGGTTGATCCATTCCGGTTACACTGTCTTTGGAATTCAGGTGAATATCCATATCGGAATAGCTGTCAGAGTTTGAACTAAATACGGGATCCATCTTGTATAATTAGGGAGATGATTTTTTTTTATATGAATTAGATTATAGAATTTAGGTTGGTATTCTTCAATACCTAATTTACATATGTATATATAATACCAAATTCCATAAATCACGGAGAAATTTTCAGAAGATGTCAGGAAAAGTTTACAGTAACAGATACGCTAAGATATGAATTTTGTCTATACACTATTCATGCAATCAATGCAGTAAAACGTGTCTAGACTAGGAATGATAAGCAGGTAAATTCCGACAAAAATGATAAGCAAAACTTTTGACATGCAAACACGGTCGAAGTCCAGACTTACTAATGCATCCTAACAACTATCAGTTAGACACACTCATGCAAGACCTGGTTCGCTAGAACCAACACTCTGATACCAACTGTGACGATCGCTCCAAATCCATATGGACGAACACGTCATTCATTGATTTCATTGCGAGGTATTTGACCTCTATATGATACGTTTTGTAAACATTGCATTCTTATGAAAAGGCACACCATAAATGAATATTTAAATCAAAGGTTTTCGACATCTGATGATTTCTACATATAGACAATCACCGTATATAATAGTTTACAATAGTACTTCCGTTGACAATGCAGTCAAAATAAGGTACATGATGATGAATTGGTGAATGCAACGTTTTCTTGAAAAATATGCCATATAAGACTCCATGCACATAGCTTGTCTATCATATAAGCAAACAGCGGAAGACTTCTAGGGAACCTGAGAATAAACATGCTAACAAGTATCAACACAAAGGTTGGTGAGTTCATAGTTTGTATGTTTCGCATAATCTGTATATAAAGATGGATCACAAGATTTCAGTTGTTTCATCCAGAAACGTTTATCAAAATATTCTACGAAATTGAGCACCCTGGTAACTAAACTTAACGTATATATAATTTATACCCTTTGTATAATCATCTTAATAATACACGCAAACCAACGTGTACGCTTCTCAAATAGCATACGTCTGTTAAAAGGCTAGTGCTCTAGCTCGGACGGGGATATCAAGCCCTATGGATCCATATACTACTACTCGCGCCCACCAGTTCTTATAACTGGCAGTTACTAGTTACCAAAGCTAAGGGATTTTCGGTTCAAACTCAGTGTAGAATTTAGTATGTACTTGTATCCATTGCATTTAAAATAAAGTGCATGTATTCTCAGCCCAAAAATGTATTGAGTAAAAGGGATCATATGAAACTCACCTTAGCAGCATATAAAGTCGTTCACCAAAATGTGATCGAAACACGGATTACCAAATAACCGTAGATCTCAACCTAGAGAACATATGTTGGTCAATAAATGTCTATCAAGCTAGGTCAGGTCATAGTGTATCACAATCCTAATGCTCGATATTGACATACAAAAGTTATCCAATGTTATTTCAAAAAGTCAATTTTGACAATAGTTTAACATAACGAGACGTACCTTATATAAGGATTCATTTACTCGGTTGGTAATATTCAAAAATCCAATTTATCAATCTCGTAAACAAGTTGTTTAAATCTTAATTGTAGATTCAAAAGCAATTTCAATTAACTTCAATCATAATTTAGTTGCTCATATCTTTTAATCCGTTCATCAAAATTATTCGATATCTAAATGAAAAGTTATTGATTTTTCGTCAGCTTTCCAAAAACATGTATATCATATACCTTTAACAGTAATATATGTATTGAATTCGTGGTACATCATAAACTGTTTAACAAGGAAATTTAGCATACAAGCATGTATAAATTTATATACTCGAGCACTAGACATGGATACACAATTATTATATAAAAGATAAAATATAAGTACTTACATATCAATATTGAGATTCAATATTGTAGAAAAGTACATAGACGTAACGGAGATGATAACACTAGGTTAGACATGCAAATAATACCCATGAATATTACCCATAACCTCCTTGGCAATAACCCATAATTTCCTTAGCTTTATCCGGCTCATAAAACTATTTTGAAAGTGACACGCTCATGACCTCGTCGTAATATTTTATGTATAATATTACTAAAAATATTAAGATTAATAATAATTTAATAATATAATAATAATAAAAATAATAATAATAATAATAATAATAATAATAATAATTTAAATAAAATAAATACGGAGTAATAACTGTGTGTAAACTGAGCAAAAACGAATTCAATTTATAGATCTTTCCTGAAATCTGACCCCATGCGATCGCATGGGTTTTATGCCTATTTTTCATGCGATCGCATGGCCCCAAAATCCAGCTCACATTTTTTTGTATTTTTGTTTGTCGACATAATAATTAATAATATATATAATATATTTAATTTATATAATTAATTATATATTATATTAAATTCACATGCATAGTTAACTTGAAATTTTTGTTCCGATAAGTCGTACGTTGTTACGCGACTTATGTCCCAGTTTCGATTTTTCAAGTGTCCCTTCGTACGCTGAGAAAACTTGTAATTTTCATTCTGGGACACGTATCTTTGTCAAAATATAGCCTTAAATTATCCCTAAATTATACCACCCAAAGTATATCTTAAACTTTCGAGTATTTTAGTCATTTACTTCTATAAATCATTGTCTCGTTATTTATTAATATAATAGTATTTATCAAACGTTTCATAACCAAGTTAATATCTATTCTCAATATTTATAAACACGTTTTAAAATATGTATCGCAAGTTATTCATATAATTAATTCTTAACAGTTAATATTCCTTATTATTGTATGTGTCCAAATTACGTTATTTAAACAAATAATTCACCATTTATTCCGAATACCGTTAAAAATGAATAATTTCTCAAATCAACGTGGACCTCTTAACAGAGACACGTAATAATATCATAATTCTTAAGAGACTCAGTAAATATCTTTTACTTGAATCGTTTGGCATAATCTTTTAACTCTGTAGTTAAATATATCAATCAGATAATCAAACCAATAAGTTTAATGCACAGTATCATATCCTCAACACTTTGTTACGTTTTCAAGTTATAGTATATGTATCTATATATAATTTTTCGCGTTTCATTGAGAACAATCGAAGGTTAATTGAACAGTTTAAAATTTTGAGATTTAACTTCATAGACTTTGTTTATCGTGTCGAAAACGTTAATCATACAAGATTAAGTTTAAATTTAGTCAGAATTTTCCGGGTCATCACACATGGGATGAACGTTGTTGATCTACAATAGATCTCGACAATATTATAGAAAAATGACATTCGTGGTCTCCTTTTTGATGTCTGGGGTGTGTAACCTTTGTGTGATATGATATTGCGTGTCAATGGTCTTGGAACTTTGGTATTATTGTTAAAATCCATATATTCATGCATGTTCGAAATACTTTTCTTTCAAAACAGGTAAACCAAATCAAGGGATTTTTTGAAGAGCAGTTGGATTTTTTGAGCTGCAGGCTTCTTTGCTTTGAAAGGGAGCATATAGAAATAAGCTGCAAGCTACTTTGCTTTGCTTTGAACGGAAAATAAACTGCATGCTGCAGGCTTCTTTGCTTTAGAGCAGAAGGATTTTTTAGTATATTGTAGTATAGGGTGGTGATCTATTAATTTATTGTTACTGGTTCAAAAGTTTAATAACTAGATGATTTAGATTTATGACTTTTTTCGTTTATGAATGCTATGAAGATAATTTATATGTATTGGGTTTTCTTTAGTAATAAAATTAATTTTTGTTTTATTCTTGTTGATCTGTTACATTTATCATTACCAGTATTTATTAGTTATGCAATTCAACACGTCTACTAGCACAATCAATTCAACACGTCTAATTGCTTTATAAATTCTATTATAATGTGTAACAACCCAACTTTTTCCGTTACTATCGTTACTTGTCCGTTAAATATTTAACGGTGTTTACTTAGACTTTGTGTGTTTAATAGGTTTAATTGCATAATTGATCCTATTGGATTACTTGAATCAATATGTTATATTAATTTATGAACTTGTTTCGGATAACGAAATAACTAGAAAATGATACGATTAAGTTAGTCGTCTACAAAGCTTTTCAGTTTACCGAACTTAGAAAAACGAGAAAATAATTATTTTTAATAATTAATCACTTTAAGAAAAACTTATTTAATTTATTATTTATTTAATGAATTAGACCCGGTGATTTCGTTACAACGACTAGTTAACTTTCCGGAGACCCGGTACGGTTAACGGCACTCGAAACGGACCACGCGCGTACTAAGATTTAACGAAAACCGAGCCCGAGACCCCATAAAAGGGCCATTGGGTCGACCACCCCTAGCCCCTTTTATGTTTTTATTTTGGGCTCTTGCTTGCTAGTATTGGACCTTTAATGATTTAATTAGGCCCTAACCTTGGACTATTGTAACAACCCAACCCGTAATCCATACGATAAATTTTTTTTTTATACAACACAATTACACGCCAAATAAATATGTAACCCATTTCACGTGTTCCATTTAAAACGCACAACCATTAATTGTTTACAAAAGGCACGACGGCCACGAATAAAGTTTAGTACAAGTTTGACCCATTACAAATGATAGTTTACAATCCAAACGACACTTCGAGCATGGTTTGGGACTAAACTACCCAAAACGTTAGGCCAACATCAAAACTCCAATAAAGCATCATCGTGGGACACCTAATGTCCGATAACCCCCTTGCCCTTAACTGCGCCTGCATCTAAAAAGATAAACAACGAGAGGGTAAGCTAACGCTTAGTGAATGCAATAATTATACACATACATATATAACCAACTTACATGCAATCACATACGCAATTACCTCATACACGCTAGCAATTTAAAAGACATACCAACGCGAGGCATAACGCTAAATCCCCAAGAACACAAGCTAGCACAACGATAACATATATAACTCGAATAATGTGAAAACACCACACAACAAAACATAGCCATGGTTAACCAATAGTACAAGGAATGGTACTTCGAATTTCCCATTGGTGTTCCCAACAACCGTTAGTGCACAACAAATTATGACACTAACCCCGAAGTGGTATCGATCGCCGGAACTTTAAACCCACCCGTCACGTGTAATGTGGTATCGAACGCCCGAATTTTAAACCCACACCACATGCCCGCACACATATATGACATGGCATCGAATGCCCGAAATTAAACCCATATCATATATTGACCCGATGTGGTATCGACCGCCCGAACTTAAACCCACATCGAATCTCGTACAAGTAAATACATTACATACACATATGCATAATCATTCCACTCACCTCAAGATTCTTGTGGAAGCTAACCGAGCTTGCAACCCTTAAATGTAATGTACCTATTACATTATGCATTTATTAACATACAATCTTGTTGAATTAAATGCCAACTTCTAACCCTTGAGCATTTAATGACCCGATTGCATAAAATGACTCAACTACCCCAAAACCGCCCATTAATGGCCATGCCTCGTCATAGATCATTTAAGGCTAGTGATTATGGTCTATTAACATCAACTAACATAAACTTGGTGTATTTCATAACCATTTCACCCGATTAGGTCAACTAGTGCTCTTTTGACTCTTTGACTCACAAATCAAGTCAAACTTACACAATAACAACTCTTTCATCATTTTAAAAGTGCATTATTGACTAACAACATCATTTAGAACTTACAACCTCAAATCACATGACCAAACCCTAGATAATAGCTATTTAGGGTTTCCTTTCAACAATTCAACCCAAAACCCACCCATTTAACCCTCAAATGGGTCACACTAGTTCCATAAGAACCGAACCCTAGCTTGAACTAGTTAAAACTCAAGACTTAGAGTTAGAACTTACCAAGACTATGAACGTGTAGCTAGAGATACGATGAACAACTTTAATTCTTGCTCCTAGGGTTGATTCACAACTCTTCACCTTCAAATCTCAAGATTAAACTTAGTGGGTTTTATGATTTGGGAGGAAAATGTGAAAGAAAATGGAAAAGAATTGAGAATATAGGATAAGTGGTTGATATTAAAGGCTCCAACCAGATCTACACGTAAAAATACCAAATTGCCCCTAAACCTTATTTAATTTGAGTGGAATTCGGAGTCAGAACTGCAGAATTGCCGCGGCGCAGCACCTTTGTCGCGGCGCGACATAAAGAAGGAAAAACGACCCTTCTTAACTCAAGTTCTGATCTGGATTTGCTTTGTTTGTCGCGTCGCGGCCCCATTCCTCGCGGCGCGGCATTGGCCTATTCCTGGTCACTTCGACAACTAATCAATAAAACGAAGGTTCATACAACTAGCACACCTCGTTCACTATTCCAATGCACGTCTAAGCTTCGCCCTTAAGTCTCACCCGACTCAACACCATTGCGACACATACATAAACACGTACACGCACACATTCGCATATACCCATATATATATACACACATATACATATATGCACTTACACCTAACTAACACTTTAGTTCATTTAATCACATAACGAGTAAGTTATAAGCGTGCTAATAATTAAGGTTGTACCTTTAAACGCGCACGGGAAAATGGGGTGTTACAACTCTCCCCCACTTAAATCGGAGCGCGTCCTCGCGATCCAAGCCGCATGACACGAGGGAAGGTAAACCAACACGAATTCTTCAGGCTCCCAAGTAATCTCGGAACCTTTACTACGACGTCATTGGACCTTAAAGGTCCTCACCTCTTTGTTACGCAACATTTTTACCTTCTCATCGAGTATAGCAATAAGCCCTTCAACGTATTCTAACTTGTTGTTTAGCTCAATTTCGTCTAAAGGCATCCATGAAGAATCATCCGCAAGACACTTACGGAGATGGGAAACATGAAATGTATTATGGATCCCCGCAAGCTCTTCGGGTAATTCCAAAAGATACGCAACTTCACCAACGCGGGCTAAAATCTTAAACGGTCCAATAAATCGAGGAGCTAACTTTCCCCGTTTTCGAAACCGAATGATACCCTTCCATGGCGAAACCTTAAGCATCACCATATCGCCTTCTTCAAATTCGATCGGTCGCCTACGTTTATCGACGTAAGACTTTTGTCTATCTTGCGCCGCCTTTAAACGAGCCCGAATCATATCAATTTTGCTATTTGTCTCCAATACCAAGTCGGTGCAGCTGACTTCCCTTTGACCCACTTCACCCCAACAAATCGGGGTTCGACACCTCCTACCGTATAATATCTCATATGGTGGCATTCCAATACTAGAGTGAAAACTATTATTGTACGAGAATTCCACCAATGGCAAATGTTCGTCCCAACTACCGCCAAAATCAATAATACACGCACGTAACATATCTTCCAATGTTTGATTTGTACGTTTGGTTTGACCATCCGTTTGAGGATGATACGCCGTACTCATATTCACCCTCGTACCCATGTCTTCAGGAAACTTCTTCCAAATCAAGAAGTAAAACGCGTGTCCCGATCCGAAACAATAGACGCGAGAACGCCATGTCTTGATATCACCTCTTTAATGAACATCTTCACGAGTGCCTCCGATGAAATTGCTTCTTTAATAGGAAGAAACAACGTACTCTTCGTCAATCTATCGACAATCACCCAAATAGTGTCAAATTAGGTTCTTGCCGTTTTCGGCAACTTGGTAATAAAATCCATGGTAATATGCTCCCACTTCCACATCGGAATTTCTAGCGGTTGCAACTTACCATACGGCTTTTGGTGTTCGGCTTTAACTTGCAAACACGTGACGCATTGCTCAACATACTTAACAACGTCGCGTTTCATGCCCAGCCACCAATAATCTTTCTTCAAATCAAGGTACATCTTTGTTGCACCCAGATGAATATAATATTTTGACTTATGCGCTTCATCAAGAAGCGCCTTTCGGAGATCACCCATCTTAGGCACCCACACTCTTTCTTTAAAAGACAATAAACCACGCGAACCCATCGTAATGAATTCCGATTGCCCCACAATTCGTTCCGCATGCTTGTTGTGAATGTAAGCCTCTATTTGAATCACACCAAGTTTTTCAAGAAAATCGTTAGTAATAATCATACGTAACAATCCCAATCGTAACGCCAGGTGGTGACTCTTTCGGCTTAACGCATCCGCGAACACATTCGCTTTGCCCGGATGATAAAGTATCTCACAATCATAATCCTTCACCACATCCATCCATCTACGTTGACGATAATTCAAATCCTGTTGATAAAAAAGATGTTTCAAACTCTTGTGATCCGAATAAATCATACACTTGACACCATACAAGTAATGGCGCCAAATTTTCAAAGCATGGACCACCGCCGCTAACTCGAGATCATGAGTCGGGTATCTCTTTTCATGTTCCTTTAATTGGCGAGAGATGTAAGCGATGGCTTTACCTCGTTACATTAGAACACACCCGAGCCCATTCAAAGAAGTGTCACAATAAACCGTCAAATCATCTACACCTTCCGGAAACACTAAGACCGGAGCTTGACACAATTTCTCTTTCAGCAATTTAAAAGCGATTTCTTGCTCGTCCTCCCAATTGAACCTCGTATTCTTCCTCGTCAATTTCGTCAATGGAGAAGCAATCTTAGAAAAGTCTTGGATAAACTGACGATAATAACCGGCCAATCCGAGAAAACTTCGGATTTCCGTAGGCGTAGTCGGTCGTCCCCAATCCTTTACCGTCTCTATCTTCCCCGGATCTACTTGAATACAGTTCTTGTTCATAATATGTCCAAGGAATTGAATTTCCCTTAGCCAAAATTCACATTTTGAGAACTTAGCATACAACTTCTCCCTTCGCAGTGTCTTCAAAACTTCACGCAAATGACGTTCATGTTCGTTCATACTTTTCGAAGAGACTAGTATGTCGTCAATGAACACAATTACCGACTTATCCAACATAGGTTGGCACACTCGGTTCATAAGATCCATGAATACTGCCGGTGCATTCGTAAGACCAAAAGGCAAAACCACAAATTCAAAATGCCCGTAACGCATTCGAAAGGCCGTTTTCTCAATATCTTCCTCACGGACCCGCATTTGGTGATAGCCGGACCGTAGGTCAATTTTTGAGAAATACGTTGCACCTTGGAGTTGGTCAAACAAATCGTCAATCCTAGGCAATGGATAACGATTCTTGATCGTCACCTTGTTCAACTCCCGATAGTCGATACACATCCGCATACTTCCATCCTTCTTTTTCACGAATAAAATCGGAGCACCCCATGGCGAAGCACTCGGTCGAATAAAACCCTTCTCAAGTAACTCTTGAATTTGATTTAACAATTTTTGCATTTCCATCGGTGCTAAACGATAAGGAGTCTTAGCAATGGGAATAGCTCCCGGAACCAACTCAATGCGAAATTCGACTTGTCTTTCCGCCGGAATACCCGGTAACTCATCCGGAAAAACATCTTCAAACCCACTTACCACCGGAATTTCACGAATAGGTGGTGGCTCATCACGAGTATCAACAACATGGGTAAGAAAAGCCATGCCACCGGTAACAACGAGATGACGTGCCCGTGCAAAAGTGCATATCGACACCGGTCTCCTTCGTTTATCACCATGAATAATTAACTCTCCCCCACTTGGGGTCTTCACATGAATAGATTTTTCATGACACGCAATATCGGCTCTATTATGATCGAGCCAATCCATACCAACCACGATATCAAAATCACCCAACGTCATCGGAATGAGATCAATATTAAAGTTCTCGAAACCAAACACCACATTACAATTTTTACACACATCATCCACTAGCACCGTCTTGCCATCCGCTATTTCGACTTCTACCGGACGACTTAACTTAGCTAACGGTTTATTAAGTTTAGGCACAAATTTTAGAGACACAAACGATAAATTTGTACCGCTATCAAATAGAATCCTTGTCGGATTAGAGTTAACCATGAAAGTACCTGAAACGACTTCATTGGATTGCTTGGCTTTCGTCATTGGTCATCAAATAATTACGTCCCCTAGCCGACCCCGCCACCTTCTCCATTCTCTTAACTTGATCATTTCGGAGTTCGGGGCACTCCGAATTTCGGTGCCCTTCTTGTTGACAATTGAAACATGTGATCACATTAATACGCGGTTTTGGGCAATCACGAGAGTAGTGACATTTTTGCCCACAATTGAAACAAGTGACCATGTGACCACTAGAAGCACCCTTCTTCACGCTACCGACACTTTCGGATGCTCCCTTACTCTTCTTGTTCGAAAAATTAGAAGCTTCAAACTTTCGTTTACTTGGCGCATAACTTGTAACATCCCGCATTTTTCCGTTAAATTATTTTAACGCCCGTCTTTTTCTTTTTAAATGATACCCTTCATATCTAGATTCGTATCCTTTGTTAAGTAACATTTTAAATATTCTCGTTATCGGATTTTTAATATCTCCCGTACTTCCATGTAATTTAAAATAATTCGTTTGGTCAATTCACGCACCCGCAACCGAACGCGAGGGACTAGTTTCGCCATTGGAGCAAAGAGGTGACTAGCTTGACTAGTCAACACCCACCTCCCCATTTTCCTTTTCATTTTCATTTCCATTTTCTTTCTATACTTTCCAATTTTCTCTCAAACACCACTACAAAGAATCATCATCTAAATTCGGATTTGGAAGCTTCAACCAAAACAAAATACATATTTGGAATCCTCTCTTCATCCTCTTCAATTTGATACCAACTTCATCTCATTTGGGTAACTTTCTAAAATCACTAATTTTATGTGTTCTTGAGATTTTTGAGTTATAAAGTTGTTAATTAGTGTCTATGGCTCATTGTGATGTCGTGTATGTAATTTGTATGCTCGATTCGTTGTTTTTGGTGTAACTAGTTCAATATGAAAATTACTTGCTAAATCCTTGATTTTGGATGATCAAATGTTGTTAGATTGTTAAAGTGCATGTTTTAAAAGTGTTACTAGTATCATTAGCTTCGTTTTGATGTATAGGTTGATTAAGGAAACTCCAAGAACATGATTAATGATTTTGTGAACTTGGATTAGGGTTTGATGAGCTTTACATGAACTTTTGATGCGTCAAATGCTATGAGATATTGTTGTTAAGTGTTTTGTTGCAATGTGTGTTTGATTACCTTCGAAACGGCATAACATACATGTAAATTGGTTGCCCGAATCATAAAATGCGTTTTTGGAACTTGAACTTTGATTATGAATGTTTAATTGCGGTTTTTGGTTGTTGTAAGTGGAAGTTTGATTGATGAAATGCGTTTAGATGTTTTCCTTGTCAAAATACCTTTCCGATGGTATAAGATACATGTTTTAAGTGTTTTCGGTGCATGAGATGTGTTAAATTGTATTTTGGTTCGTGACTTGGACCATTTTTCTGCAAACTGCATGTTTCCCAGGTATTGCGCGCCGCGCATATACCCGCGCGCCGCGCAGAATTAGAAATCCCAGATGTTTGCCTTCGTGGTTAAGTTCTGACCAGGATTTACACTTGGGTGCGCGCCGCGCAACCCATAGCGCGCCGCGCATACTGCCCAGCTCATTTTGTCTTTGTTTTTCATGTCACAAAAATGTTTCCCGCTTTACTATAACCCCGTTTACCATGAAACTTGACTATTATGCTCGTATATGACTTCTCATCATGAGAAAATTGTCGGACACCCGACCCGACCCCGTTGACTTTGACTTTGACCAAGTTTGACTTTTAGTCAAACTTAACCAAACGATTATACAATCGTTCTAACATGCTTAACTACTTGTGTCGTGCATGAAACTTGACAAATTGATCCACGTGCTATATTAATCGAGTCGTAACGAGCCATAGGACTAATTGAACATCTTTGACCCTTCGTGACTATCGTTATTGATACAACCTATTTGTTTAGGTCAAGACTAGCATTGTTTCTTGCACGTTTACTTGTCGAAGTACTTTGTGGTTCGTGCATACAAGGTGAGATCATAGTCCCACTTTTTACTCTTTTGAACTTACTTTTGGGATGAGAAAACATAAACGATTCTTTTGAACTAAGTGAACACAAGAATGGGAAAACAAACATTCTACATACGAGTTTAGAACGAAAATCCTCAATCCGATTATCATTAGTTACATCAGATGGTGTAAGCGAGAACTTATGTTATATGGCCATATGGGTTTGACAACCCTCATCTTTGACGGTTCGCTACCGTTTACGGATGAAATATATTTTCGAGAATCAGTGTTTGTTCTAGCACTATTGATGGGGTATTCAACGGACGGAATGTTAAGTTTTGATAATTGGGTGCTCGTGAATATTAACTTTTAGAATGTGTTACTATTATTTCAACTTTGCAAACCTTGTGGTTCGACTTACTTACTTTTACTCACTTACTTACTTAAACCTATGATTTCACCAACGTTTTCGTTGACAGATTTCTATGTTTTTCTCAGGTCTTGCACGATATGTGATACATGCTTCCGCTCACTATTTGATACTTGCATTGGATGTCGAGTATACATGCATTACTTGGAGCGTCTTTTGACTTTACTTTAAACCGTGTCGCCTAGATTTCAAATGTACTTATAACCTTGTAACTTAACTTTTGGTTGAACAATTCTTGTAAACTTTGAAAACAATCTTTATTTTGAAATGAGGGTGACATATTTTGGTCAAACATTGTCATAAAGACTTATGACCAGGTAATGGGACCCACGTAGTCGACGCCGTCACTTGACGATTTGTCGGGGTCGCTACAAGTGGTATCAGAGCCTTGGTTGTAGGGATTTAGAGTTCATTTGTGTCCACCCCGATTCATAGGGTACATAGGTGAATCTAGACTACAACCGGCATATAGACTGAAGTAGGAATTACTTGACTATATGTGCATTTATACTCGAACTCTTCTATCATATCTAACTCGTATTCGATCTTGATCTTACGTTGATAAATTTTGTTGATGCGCCACCTTGACTTTATGAAGTAATGTTAAATGCACATGAGAATCAGGGTAATATAATTTCCGGGATTATATTACGGTGATTCACATGGACGTTCCGACATTATGACATAAAGAATTTAAGGCAAGTCAAGGAAAATTTTCTCTCTATCCTTATTCCATACTCCGGTTAGTATTGTTGAAAATACTAACCAACGATATTCTTGTGTCATGAAGGAACAATGGCTCTCCAAGGTCAACACAATACCCCTCTCGAAACTCTAGGACAAGCTCTTCAACGAATGATAACCACCGCCGTGGGTACGGCCGTGGCCGATCACTTTTCCAACAACACCAATCATGGAGCCGGTAATCCAAGCGAAGGTTGCTCCTACAAGAACTTCATGAAGTACAACCCTCCCACTTTCGATGGAACCGAAGGACCGACTACTCTCACCCGATGGTTTGAACAAATGGAGACCGTTTTTAACACAAGCGGTTGTCGAGACCAAGATAAGGTCATGTTTTCCACCCTCACTTTCACCGGCATTGCTCTCTCGCGGTGGAACAAGTACGTACAATCGATGGATAGCGATGAAGCCCACACACTCTCTTGGACCGAATTAAGAGAAAGAATGATCACCGAATACTTCCTACGCGACGAGACTCGAGGGCTCGAACAGGGTCTAAGGAATTTAAAAACGGTCGGGAACGACCTCGAAGCTTATAATCAACGGTTTATCGAACTAGTCTCAATGTGTCCAAATCTCACGACTCCCGAATCCCTAAGGGTCGAACTTTACATGGATGGCCTCCCTAAGAGCATTCAACACGGGGTAATAATATCCCAACCCCCTAACCTACAAGAGGCTTTAACAATGGCCCGCCAAACTTTAGGAACGACGAATGAAATGAAAGCACCGACACCAATGGTCGAGAGCCACCCGAGTAACAACAAAAGAAAATGGGAAGCCTCGCAACCAAGCAACCACAACAATAATAACATCTCCAAGAAGCCTTTCACCCTCGGCCGCAAGAAAGGCTATGCCGGAAAACTACCTTTTTGTAACGAATGCCACAAGCATCACTTTGAAGGATGTGGCAGGTTTCGCCACCGGCGCCAAGGAAGTGGTCACGTCGCCAAACGTTGTGGAAGTACCACCCCCGTCGCTCGAATGATGCCCAACGCACACAGGACGGGTGTTTGTTTCGAATGTGGTCAACTGGGTCATTTTAGGAATGAATGCCCAAATAAGAAAATCAACCCCAACGCACGCCGTTGAACTTTCAACATCAACGCCTAGGATGCCCGAGACGACGATGGACTAGTCACGGGTACGTTTCTTCACAACAAACCGTATATTTCATACTTATTCGATTCGATTACCGCTAGACGTTTTACAACCGAGACCTTGACTTGTACTCTTTACATTCCACCTTTTTCCTCTAGATACTACTTAGGCAACGTAAGCGACCAACGGAAAGATACTGTGTGTCTATAAATTTTATCGGAGGATATGCGTTAAGAAATTGGACTCGACACCTATAGAACTAAGGAGCTCAGAACCTATTCGTTAGGGAGAAATTGTTTCCCTACAACTAGGTATAGATTATTGTGAACCGAGTAATTTTCGGTTGGAAACCGATACCCTCTTCCTCGTATCCATTACCTCATGATTATTTGCGTGGATCCCGTGTATTCCAAATCGACCTCCGTTCTGGTTATCATCAATTGGGGGTTAAGGGAGACGAAGTCTCCTAAGCCATTTTCCGAACTCGCAACGTTAGTTGTAAATCTCTCTTAGTACCCTTCAATTTATTTAGGACTCTGTCCGTATCCATGAACCTCCTAAACCCCGTATGCAAACTTATCTAGACAAATCCGTTATCGTATTTATACATGATATCTTGACCTATTCAAGTAAAGAAGGAAAACGAACAACATCTCCGTCTTACGCTCGAACTTTTGAGAAAAGAGCAACTCTATACCGAATTCTTCGAGTGAGGATTTTGGTTAAACGAAGTTCAATTTCTAGACCCTGTTGATAGTGGTCAAAGTATTTCAATACATCTCACAATCGAAACCACACGTAACCGGGAAACTCTCACGACTCAGACTTGTACTCGTAAAATATTCGATCTCACCGGTTGTTACCGCAGATTCATTTTCGACTTTATCTCGTGATGCTCGTTCTTTACCCTCGATAACTCATTAAGGTAGAAATTTAAACCTCTCCGTGTTCGAACCTTGAACGTAATTTTGCATGCAAACCTTTCTAGCTAAATTCGTATAGCACATAACGGAACTCAATATGGAAATAATTCTACTTAAACGCCCGAAAGGCATACTCTCTCGACTCGAAATCAACGGAACTGAAATTCGTTATTTTTGCACGAAGAATTCGAATACATAATTGTTGATCCGATCAACTTTTCTCGTCATCACGTACCACACTACGTACCTCTGTTATTCCACCGTTACCGTCTGATATTACTGGAACTTAAGATAACCCGCAATCCAAGGATACATCACTCTTATTTGACATAACGTCCTTGTGTTTCTGATAATCGGCCAACTACTATTCAACCCCGAACTATACAACTACGTGTACTATCTCGATTTTCTTTCAAACTTCAACTTTTGACAACTAGATGCACAATACGGTGACCTTGAGATGTAAACTCATCCTATTCTAAGACCTCATTTCACTCCTATCTTTATCGCTCGCACTTCCGTTTAAGGAAACTCCTTGTGACATTTCTCCATGGATAGAGAAACTCCTCATATTACCTTAACATTCGCCACGAGGGTGAATAGTCCTAACGAACATATTTCGAACCCTAACTGACTTGTTCAAACATATCTTAAGAGATTCTATTCCAGTACGGTGTATCTTCGTCATTTATCCTGTATCGAAATACTCGTTTCACTTCTAGTGTTACAAGAAACCTTGGGAAACCGCTTAGACATGAGTACCGCGTACCACCCACAAACTGACGAACCGAGCAAACGAACGATTTACGTCTTGGAAAGACATGTCACAAACTCGTATTGTCACCTTTAGTAGATCACTCTTACAACAGTAGTTACCACTCGTGTGTTCACGCGCACTTTCCGAAACCCTATATGACCGCTAATGTCATACCCCTGTTCATTTAACCAAAGCATCAACCACCGAAATCTGAACTCCATCAAGAAACAACAATTGAAATCATTCAAATCCGAGGAGGGCTCGAGACGATCCGTAGTCGCCAAAAGAGTTATACCAAACTTAGATGAAAACCTCACAAATCCCAGTGTGTAACCGCGTAATATTGAGAAACCGTACCTTGGAAAGGTGTAATCCATTTTGGGAAATCGAGAAAGGCTATAGCCGCAATATTGAACCTTTTGAAACCTTGGGGCGTATTGGAACCGCTTCCTACCGTTTAGAACTTCCGACTCAATTAAGTTTCCGTTTACCTTACATTTCGTGTAACAAACATAGAAACGTGTCCTGCAGAACAGGAACGTGCAACTCTTCTAAATGCACCAACTATTGAAGACAAACTTCTCTTCATAGGAAAACCAGTTGAAACCGGGGATCGTAAAAAAAAAAAATTTCCAAATTCATGAGAACACTCAAGGACGTACCTTCACTTATTCATAGCATTGACATCTCCGGTCTCGAGTGAGAGGCATCGATTATTATTTCCAACTAAATTTCGGGACGAAATTTCTTTTGAGGTGTGGATAATGTAACATCCCGCATTTTTCCGTTAAATTATTTTAACGCCCGTCTTTTTCTTTTTAAATGATACCCTTCATATCTAGATTCGTATCCTTTGTTAAGTAACATTTTAAATATTCTCGTTATCGGATTTTTAATATCTCCCGTACTTCCGTGTAATTTAAAATAATTCGTTTGGTCAATTCACGCACCCGCAACCGAACGCGAGGGACTAGTTTCGCCATTGGAGCAAAGATGTGACTAGCTTGACTAGTCAACACCCACCTCCCCATTTTCCTTTTCATTTTCATTTCCATTTTCTTTCTATACTTTCCAATTTTCTCTCAAACACCACTACAAAGAATCATCATCTAAATTCGGATTTGGAAGCTTCAACCAAAACAAAATACATATTTGGAATCCTCTCTTCATCCTCTTCAATTTGATACCAACTTCATCTCATTTGGGTAACTTTCTAAAATCACTAATTTTATGTGTTCTTGAGATTTTTGAGTTATAAAGTTGTTAATTAGTGTCTATGGCTCATTGTGATGTCGTGTATGTAATTTGTATGCTCGATTCGTTGTTTTTGGTGTAACTAGTTCAATATGAAAATTACTTGCTAAATCCTTGATTTTGGATGATCAAATGTTGTTAGATTGTTAAAGTGCATGTTTTAAAAGTGTTACTAGTATCATTAGCTTCGTTTTGATGTATAGGTTGATTAAGGAAACTCCAAGAACATGATTAATGATTTTGTGAACTTGGATTAGGGTTTGATGAGCTTTACATGAACTTTTGATGCGTCAAATGCTATGAGATATTGTTGTTAAGTGTTTTGTTGCAATGTGTGTTTGATTACCTTCGAAACGGCATAACATACATGTAAATTGGTTGCCCGAATCATAAAATGCGTTTTTGGAACTTGAACTTTGATTATGAATGTTTAATTGCGGTTTTTGGTTGTTGTAAGTGGAAGTTTGATTGATGAAATGCGTTTAGATGTTTTCCTTGTCAAAATACCTTTCCGATGGTATAAGATACATGTTTTAAGTGTTTTCGGTGCATGAGATGTGTTAAATTGTATTTTGGTTCGTGACTTGGACCATTTTTCTGCAAACTGCATGTTTCCCAGGTATTGCGCGCCGCGCATATACCCGCGCACCGCGCAGAATTAGAAATCCCAGATGTTTGCCTTCGTGGTTAAGTTCTGACCAGGATTTACACTTGGGTGCGCGCCGCGCAACCCATAGCGCGCCGCGCATACTGCCCAGCTCATTTTGTCTTTGTTTTTCATGTCACAAAAATGTTTCCCGCTTTACTATAACCCCGTTTACCATGAAACTTGACTATTATGCTCGTATATGACTTCTCATCATGAGAAAATTGTCGGACACCCGACCCGACCCCGTTGACTTTGACTTTGACCAAGTTTGACTTTTAGTCAAACTTAACCAAACGATTATACAATCGTTCTAACATGCTTAACTACTTGTGTCGTGCATGAAACTTGACAAATTGATCCACGTGCTATATTAATCGAGTCGTAACGAGCCATAGGACTAATTGAACATCTTTGACCCTTCGTGACTATCGTTATTGATACAACCTATTTGTTTAGGTCAAGACTAGCATTGTTTCTTGCACGTTTACTTGTCGAAGTACTTTGTGGTTCGTGCATACAAGGTGAGATCATAGTCCCACTTTTTACTCTTTTGAACTTACTTTTGGGATGAGAAAACATAAACGATTCTTTTGAACTAAGTGAACACAAGAATGGGAAAACAAACATTCTACATACGAGTTTAGAACGAAAATCCTCAATCCGATTATCATTAGTTACATCAGATGGTGTAAGCGAGAACTTATGTTATATGGCCATATGGGTTTGACAACCCTCATCTTTGACGGTTCGCTACCGTTTACGGATGAAATATATTTTCGAGAATCAGTGTTTGTTCTAGCACTATTGATGGGGTATTCAACGGACGGAATGTTAAGTTTTGATAATTGGGTGCTCGTGAATATAAACTTTTAGAATGTGTTACTATTATTTCAACTTTGCAAACCTTGTGGTTCGACTTACTTACTTTTACTCACTTACTTACTTAAACCTATGATTTCACCAACGTTTTCGTTGACAGATTTCTATGTTTTTCTCAGGTCTTGCACGATATGTGATACATGCTTCCGCTCACTATTTGATACTTGCATTGGATGTCGAGTATACATGCATTACTTGGAGCGTCTTTTGACTTTACTTTAAACCGTGTCGCCTAGATTTCAAATGTACTTATAACCTTGTAACTTAACTTTTGGTTGAACAATTCTTGTAAACTTTGAAAACAATCTTTATTTTGAAATGAGGGTGACATATTTTGGTCAAACATTGTCATAAAGACTTATGACCAGGTAATGGGACCCACGTAGTCGACGCCGTCACTTGACGATTTGTCGGGGTCGCTACATAACTAACCGGACTCGGAGCTTGCACTTCAAACCCCTTCGCCACCGCCAAAAGCTTAGCAAAGGTCTCAACATGACCAATACTAATTTTACCCTTCAAATCATCTCTAAGGGTCGCATGAAAGTCTTCCATTAATAATTGATCATTCCCCACATACTCGGGGCAAAAACGCGCCTTAGCGAGAAAGTTGGTTTTAAGAGTATTTAGGTCCAAAGACCCTTGACGCATGTTCCTTAACTCGTTGCGCAATTTGAAAAGATCCGCTTGCGTACGATATTCAAGGAAAAACTCCTTCTTGAAATCCGCCCAAGATAACCCTACAAAAGCCGCATCACCCACCATATCAATCTTGCCATCGAGCCAATCTTTAGCATGGCCCCTTAACATACTAGTAGGAAGCCTTGTTTTCTTTTCGGGAGGGCACTCGGTCATGCGAAAACAACCTTCAACATCGGAAATCTAAGCCGCACTCTTCATGGGGTCGGGATCCCCGTGAAGGTGAGGAGGCTTAGTTGCCAAGAAGTTCTTATAGCTAAACTCCAACTCGCCCACATTTTGAGGTCTAGGAAACCTCCTTTCAACTTCTTCTTTAACGGCATTAGTCATCCGTTCTTGAATCATATCGACAATTTGTTCCGAAACCGACTCTTTGAATATTTGTTTAACCCTTCGGGAGAAAACCGAAACATAGTTTTCTAAAGCGGTCTCAATCTTGGTAGTCATCTCATCTTCCTCCACATGAGAGGGACCACCATTGCCATTCATATTCGTTCCGTTTCTCGTTTTCATTCTAAAGAATAAAATGGATTAGACATCACCAACAATTTAATACACATATATACCTATGCATATGACCGCACACACACCACATCTAGCTCGATACTTGTCGCACATCCTTGCTTGACTTGACTTGCAACCGTAATAGTGGTCGCGACTCACTATTACGCTCACATGCCGTGCCATGCTCAAACGTATCACAACCATCTTGTTCGATGTTCAAAACAATAACACACGATTAGTAACATCATAACATAGCATAGTTAGTCCACGTATGCATCAAAGAACTAATCAAACCCCACACTGACCCGTAGTCCTACAAGTCCCGCATATAATTCCACAACACAAAAGTCTAAGTCTAGACGCCTATCTCAAGTCACCAAAATCCCTTAGACCATGCTCTGATACCACTTGTAACAACCCAACCCGTAATCCATACGATAAATTTTTTTTTTATACAACACAATTACACGCCAAATAAATATGTAACCCATTTCACGAGTTTCATTTAAAACGCACAACCATTAATTGTTTACAAAGGGCGCGAGGGCCACGAATAAAGTTTAGTACAAGTTTGACCCAATTCAAATGATAGTTTACAATCCAAACGACACTTCGAGCATGGTTTGGGACTAAACTACCCAAAACATTAGGCCAACATCAAAACTCCAACAAAGCATCATCGCGGGACACCTAATGTCCGATAACCCCCTTGCCCTTAACTGTGCCTGCATCTAAAAAGATAAACAACGAGAGGGTAAGCTAACGCTTAGTGAATGCAATAATTATACACATACATATATAACCTACTTACATGCAATCACATATGCAATTACCTCATACACGCTAGCAATTTAAAAGACATACCAACGCGAGGCATAACACTAAATCCCCAAGACCACAAGCTAGCACAATGATAACATATATAACTCGAATAATGTCAAAACACCACACAACAACACATAGCCATGGTTAACCAATAGTACAAGGAATGGTACTTTGAATTTCCCATTGGTATTCCCAACAACCGTTAGTGCACAATAAATTATGACACTAACCCCGGAGTGGTATCAATCGCTCGAACTTTAAACCCACCCGTCACGTGTAATGTGGTATCGAACGCCCGAATTTTAAACCAACACTACATGCCCGCACACATATATGACATGGAATCGAACACCCGAACTTAAACCCATATCATATATTGACCCAATGTGGTATCGACTGCCCGAACTTAAACCCACATCGAATCTCGTACAAGTAAATACATTACATACACATATGCATAATCATTCCACTCACCTCAAGATTCTTGTGGAAGCTAACCGAGCTTGTAACCCTTTAATGTAATGTACCTATTACATTATGCATTTATTAACATACAATCTAGTTAAATTAAATGCCAACTTCTAACCCTTGAGCATTTAATGACCCGATTTCATTAAATGACTCAACTACCCCAAAACCGCCCATTAATGGCCATGCCTCGTCATAGATCATTTAAAGCTAGTGATTAGGGTCTATTAACATCAACTAACATAAACTTGGTGTATTTCATAAACATTTCACCCGATTAGGTCATCTAGTGCTCTTATTACTCTTTGACTCACAAATCAAGTCAAACTTACACAATAACAACTCTTTCATCATTTTAAAAGTGCATTAATGACTAACACCATCATTTAGCACTTACAACCTCAAATCACAAGACCAAACCCTAGATAATAGCTATTTAGGGTTTCCTTTCAACAATTCAACCCAAAACCCACCCATTTAACCCTCAAATGGGTCATACTAGTTCCATAAAAACCAAACCCTAGCTTTAACTAGTTAAAACTCAAGACTTAGAGTTAGAACTTACCAAGACTATGAACGTGTAGCTAGAGATATGATGAACAACTTTAATTCTTGCTCCTAGGGTTGATTCACAACTCTTCACCTTCAAATCTCAAGATTAAACTTAGTGGGTTTAATGTTTTGGGAGGAAAATGTGAAAGAAAATGGAAAAGAATTGAGAATATAGGATAAGTGGTTGATATTAAAGGCTCTAACCAGATCTACATGTAAAAAGACCAAATTGCCCCTAAACCTTATTTAATTTGAGTGGAATTCGGAGTCAGAACTGCAGAATTGCCGCGGCGCGGCACCTTTGTCGCGGCGCGACATAAAGAAGGAAAAATGACCCTTCTTAACTCAAGTTCTGATCTGGATTTGCTTTATTTGTCGCGTCGCGGCCCCATTCCTCGGGGCGCGGCATTGGCCTGTTCCTGGTCACTTCGACAACTAATCAATAAAACGAAGGTTCATACAACTAGCACACCTCGTTCACTATTCCAATGCACGTCTAAGCTTCGCCCTTAAGTCTCACCCGACTCAACACCATTGCGACACATACATAAACACGTACACGCACGCATTCGCATATACCCATATATATACACACATATACATATATGCACTTACACCTAACTAACACTTTAGTTCATTTAATAACATAACGAGTAAGTTATAATTGTGCTAATAATTAAGGTTGTACCTTTAAACGCGCACGGGAAAACGGGGTGTTACAACTATAAATAGAAGCTTATCCCTAAAACCCATATTTTTCTTTTCTTTTTGGCCGATTGGTTTCCCTCTCCCCCTTCTTGCTTTCGTCGACCATCACATCACCACCACCACCCTCACAACTCAAAATTAGAAGAAAACTTGAGCATAAACGTTGTTCGTTGCATCACCATCTACGCGTACGTACTAGCAATTCGTGTTTTTAAGGTATAATTAAAAACCTAATTTTTCTAAGTTAGTTTTTCTTTTTGTCAATTACATAGTGTAATCAAGTCTAGTGCTCAATTGATGATGTATAGAGTTATCGTTTATCGTTTAATTGCTTGATTGTGGTTGTTTGCATGAAAAACGAATTTGTATCTTATGAATCTGATAAAATTGAATTGTTAACTGATCTTATAATGTGTTTAGATAAATTGGTCTCGAAAATTTATTAATTTTGGACTTTGATTTCGCTTGATTTCGTTATCGTATGCGTATTCACTAGGTTTTACTTGTAATCCGAATTTTTTTAGTTATGTATTTTGAGATTTAGCTTTTGAAATATGTACTATTTTATTCTTTGTGAAAAATCATGCATGTTAGAGTTAATATTTGTGTCAAAATCTTTTGTGATGCTCTCGGTGCGTCAAAGCGAAGATTCGTGTTTTAAAGAGAGCTGAAACTGTTTTTGAATGTGAAAGAAATTACCTTGTGTGAACTAGAAATTGATTGAGGCTTTGGGCTGGAATATGTTAGCTTATAAGTTCCTTGATGTATTTCACTTGTATGCTAAATTCTAAAAACGTGATTTGCCATGAGTTATAAGCTTGACCAAATAATATGTCTGTTTGTTGACTAAAACTGAAGGGTCTGTAAAGATTGGCTAATCTATAGAAACTGGCTAAATGAATGTCTTTTATAATTTTATCACTAAAACTTTGAGATGTTTTGAGTCATCTCCAATTGGCCGTTAATCAAAATCTATTTTCAATATTTTATGAGAAATGTTTCAAAACTGACGCGCGGGCAGAAACTGATTTGGTAAACTGTAACTAGACCTTTTCTGAAACCTAACTTGTAGACATTGTAAGAGGCCCTGGTTGGACTTTTTGGAATCAATTTTGAGTCTAGTTGTGATCTGGAATTTTACATGTTTTTATGAATTATGTGCTAAGAGTTATACTCGTGTTTTTCTATGATGCGCATATTTTTGAAGGTATTTCGTATGCCCGAGAGACATATTAAATTAATGTGGCTGATGTGTTATGATCCAAGTTGGGTCATACCCAATAACAAGCTTACCGACACCTTATATGTATTTAATCTTAACGATTGGATCGTTAAATAAATACGCGACACTTAAACTTTGGAAAATCGGTTTTCTAAAATATTATTACTTGAGATAAATTATTTGGATAATTTATATTTAATTATTTATAGGTTTAAATAATTATGTTGTGTTATATTTTATAAAAGGTTATAAAATATATAAGTAACAAAATATATGTATATATATTTATACATGGGTTTATAAATATTGTTTTATAAAACAATTTGCATATTATAATGCCCATGATGTGTGCAGAATTTGGGACTCCAAGAGAGAGCTCACATGCTTGTTTTGCTACTTCCTATATACACAACTTCATAGGTGCATGTCTCACACTTGAACCAAGGCTTGACTCACTTTCTCTCAAGTAATACTAGAATTTTAAACTTGTAAAAACTGCACAGAATTCTGCTCTAAAAGAGCTGAAGGCCGTGGCCTATTTGGGACTCAAGGGAGTTCATATTTTGGTTTTTACAAGCTCATATCTAGTGTCAATCAAATCCTAACTAATTACAAAGGTGTTGGGGTTATTGATTGTGGGTATTACACACTTGAGGCTTCAAGTTAGAAGCTCTAATTTCATTATCTTCATCATCATCTTGCAACTTTGTAAACTACCCTCAACTAGCTTGAGGAGGTATATATATCTTCTCTACTTGTTATATTTGTAAGCATTTATCCAAGACTTGATATTATCATGGAATTTAATTTAATAGCTTTGCATATAAACATGAACTTATCATCATGCTTCCGCTTTCTATAACTATCATAAAATGGTTTCATGAACAAGTTAACTTAAAGAACATGTTGTTTATAAAGTTGTTAAATTCCATCAATGGTATCTAGAGCCAAGGTCTATGGATTTTGCTTCTTATATTGTCTTTAAATCCACTATATTTGCATTTCAAGTACACGCATGAAAATGGAATGCAAAAATTGTCGGGTTTGGTTGGGTTTGGAATTTTGGCCGAATTTTTTGGAGACCCAAAAAGGGTTTTTGGGTTCTTCCATTTGGTCAAATTTTGGTTGAATGTTAATGTTCACAATCTAAGCCTTGACCTTGTGTTTGGTTGATTTAATTCATTCATATGGTTTGTAATAATATTTATTCAATTTGGTTTGTAATATTATTATTTTGGTTATGTAATTTATTTTATATTTAGTATGTAAAATAGATTAGGTTATATTTTCATTTTTTAGACAAAATGTATTAGGATATATTTTGTAAAATGATGAAGATGATGAAGACTTAAAGAACAAATGAAGAAGCATTTGGATGCAAGATTAAGTGGGAGATTTAAAATCTCCTACTTTGTGTTATAACCCCTTAACCGGTAACATTTGTTTTCGGCTAAACAAATGTCTACCAAATTGGCTTGATTGTGAACAAATTTGTTTTGCATGCATGGTTGTTTTATTTCTTGTATGATCGTGGATTGTGTATGTTACTACAACAAGTTATCACACAAGTTAACAACAAGCAAAACTACAATTTAATTGGTTAAATTATTAACAACATGACATTTACCAAACTACAATTTAATCGATTAAATTGAAATGGCAAAAGACGCTAATAAATGGTTATTTAGAACATGATAAAGATCATATATATAAAATGGTTTATATCAAGTAATTAGCTAAAATTACAAGACTTGAAAATGGATTTCAAATGAACCATACACTAAATGCATGTTGGTGTATGGCATAAATGTTTTCTTAAACTAGGATTAACGAAAACTTAAAATCCCTTAATCGACAAGGTAAACAAGTTAAACGCCATCCTTTTATGTGACACTTAAAAATATTAGGGAACTCATAATGGGATAAAGGTCACCTAACCGTTATGAGCAAACTAATATGATTGAGGTAAATTTCGCACACTTGTGGGATAAAGGTCACCTAACCACTTGTATGTTAAATTTACACGTTTACATAAGTAGGACGACTTGATTTGGGAATCATGAACTTAGGGTCACCGAAGCATGAGGAACAAATAGGCGTTGATGGGATAAATATTCCATGCAAAAGGATTGCATGATCCCATAACTTAGAAGTTGCAAAAGAATTGCAATTGTCATATAATGACTACCTAGCTAAATCAAATGACGGGATAAAGGTCACCTAACCGAAATTTGGCTTACCGTTGGATTCTAAAATTTAATAAATATCAATTGGATTTAAAGGGTATTGATTGTTAAATTAAAATTAATACTTAAACAACTTTGTTAAATTTTGTAGATGGCCGCCAATAACAACAACAACATTCCAAACGCACCTATCAACTTTAACAACCTATCGTTGAGGTCAATCCTCGAAAAGGAAAAACTCAACCATACGAACTTCATGGATTGGTTCCGCAATCTAAGAATTGTCCTCAAACTTGAGGATAGGGCGTATGTGTTGGAAGACCCCATTCCCGATCAACCGGACGAGGATGATACGGAAGGCATGGCTTATTGAGAGAAATATTGCACCAATTCATTGCAAGTTTCTTGCCTCATGCTTGGGACTATGATACCCGAACTCCAAAAGGATTTTGAGCATCATAGTGCATAAGACATGATCACACAGTTGAAGGAGATGTTCCTTCAACAAGCTCATGTCCTGCGCTTTGAAACGGTCCGAGCGCTTCATGCATGTCGGATGGATGACTCCCAATCCATTTCATCTTATGTCCTTAAGATGAAAAGCCTAATTGATCGAGCAAACCGTCTAAATTGCAACGTGTCTAATGAATTAGCCACGGACCTTATTCTCAACTCATTGTCAAAAAGGTTTGACACATTTGTAATGAATTACAACATGAATGGTTGGGATAAAAGCATTGGCGAATTACATGGCATGCTTAAGACGGCAGAAACAAGCATGGGTAAAAGGGCTTCACCCGTGTTTACGATCAATGAAGGCGGGTCCAAAAACAATAACACTTCTAAGCCAAAGGCGGCTAAGAGGAAAGGACCCGCCTACCAAGGCAAGGGCAAGGGAAAGGGGAAGATGGTTACCCCATCCAACAACAACAAGAAGCAAAAGGTTACCGGAAAGGCTAACTCAAAGGAAGATCCGTGCTTTGGTTGCGGTGAAATGGGTCACTGGAAAGGCAACTGCCCAGTCTACCTTAAGGAGTTGAAGGAAAAGAGGGATGCAGGAAAAACCTCACGTAATGTATATATGGTATACATTGAGCTTAGTATTACTTCTTCTAATACATGGGTATTAGACACAGGATGTGGAACTCATATTTGCAATTCTTTGCAGGGGTTCAAAAGAAGTAATCAAGATGCGGGAACAACAAGTCTCTTCATGGGAAATGGAGCAAGGGTACAAGTGAAAGCTCATGGAGACTTTGTTTTAAAGCTTCCAAGTGGTTTGGAGCTTATTTTGAAAAATGTTTTGTATGCACCCGATTTATCACGAAACATTATTTCTGTATCCCGTTTGAAACAATATGGTTTTAATCTTAATTTCATTAATGATGATATCCATGTTTCTTTAGATAATGTGTTCTATTTCAAGGCTTCGCCTTCGAATGGTATTTTTGAATTGGTTCATGATGACACATCATACAATAGCTCAATGTTCCATACAAACACCAAGAGACTCAAAAGGGATTTGAGTGATTCCTACTTATGGCATTGCCGCCTTGGTCACATAAACAAGAATCGTATGCATACACTTCAAAAGAATGGACTTTTGAAATCAAATGAACTTGACTCGTTTGATGTATGTGAATCTTGTTTACAAGGCAAAATGACTAAAGCACCTTTCAAAGGGACCTATGAAAGGGCTAAAGACTTATTGGGATTAATACATTCTGATGTATGTGGACCCTTTAAGCCCATGACTAGGAAAGGTGAAAGATACTTCGTCACTTTCATTGATGACTTTAGTCGTTTCGGGTATGTCTATTTGTTAAGACATAAGGACGAAACTTTTGAAGCGTTCAAGGAATATCAAAACGAAGTACAAAATCAACTCAATAAGACAATCAAGGTACTTCGTACCAATAGAGGAGGTGAATACCTAAGCGACGCTTTCCAAGATCATCTTAGAAGTTGTGGGATTATCTCGCAACTTACTCCTCCTGGAACACCCCAACTTAATGGAGTTTCTGAAAGGAGGAACCTAACCCTAATGGATATGGTTCGATCTATGATGGCTAGAAGCTCGTTACCTCTATCATTTTGGGGTTATTGTCTATACTCCGCGGCTCGTATTTTAAATATGGCCCCAACCAAGAAAGTGGAACGAACTCCTCATGAGATGTGGTTTGGAAAACCTCCATCTCTATCATACTTAAAGGTATGGGGATGTGAAGCTTACCCTAAGTGTTACGTCCCTAATAAGTTAAATGCTCGATCCACGAAGTGTATCTTCATAGGATATCCCAAGGATGATATGGGATATTATTTCTATGATCCATCCGAGCAGAATGTATTTGTTGCTCGAAAGGCTGAATTCCTTGAAACTAAGTTCCTAATGGAAGGAAATAGTTAAAGGAAGATAGATCTTGAAGAGGTTCAAGATCAAGTAGATGATACACAATTGGTTGACACTAGCACTCAACATGAAAATGTTGAGAGTGATCAAATGGATGATCAAAATACACAAGACATTCGCAGATCTGGTAGGATTAGTAATCCACCTGAGAGATGTGGGTTTCTCATGGATGGTTGATTTGGATGAACCAACAAAATACCAAGATTCTTTATCAAGGATTGATAAAGATAAATGGCAGGAAGCCATGAACGCTGAGATGCAATCCATGTATGACAACCAAGTTTGGGAACTTGTTACATAACCTACTGGCTCAAGGCTAGTTGATTGTAAATGGATTTTCAAAATGAAAACCGACATACATGGAAACTTGGATACATATAAAGCTAGACTTGTAGCAAAAGGTTTCACTCAAACTCAAGGGGTTGACTATGATGAAACTTTTTCGCCTGTGGCAATGCTAAAGTCTAATAGGATATTACTTGCCATTGCTGCTCATTATGATTATGAAATATGGCAAATGGATGTCAAGACCGCTTTCCTAAATGGACATCTTGAGGAAGATGTCTATATTGTTCAGCCTGAAGGTTTTGTCGATCCGAAATATCCTAAAAAGGTATGCAAGTTAAAGAAGTCAATCTACGGATTGAAACAACCATCTAGAATGTGGAATCATCGATTTAATGAAGAGGCCAAGAAATTTGGCTTCATTAAAAATGGTGATGAAGCTTGTGTATACAAGAAAGCTAGTGGGAGCACTATCATGTTCCTTGTACTATATGTGGATGATATATTGTTATTTGGAAACGATATTCTGGAAATGCAAGGTGTTAAAACTTGGCTAAGTAAATGCTTCTCCATTAAGGATCTTGGAGAAGCACAATACGTTTTGGGGATTGGGATCTACAGGGATAGATCTAAGAAACTGATAGGTTTGAATCAAAGTGCATACATTGAAAAGATCTTGAAAAGGTTAAAGATGGAGAACTCTAAGAAAGGTTTGCTACCTATTCAAAAGGGAACACTTCTCAGTTCATCTCAGTGCCCCACCACGAAAGATGAACAGGAGAGAATGAAGAAAGTCCCATATGCATCTTCCATTGGGTCAATCATGTATGCAATGATTTGCACTAGACCGGATGTGTCATGCGCCCTTAGCTTGACAAGTAGATACCAGAATAACCCAGGAAACAGTCATTGGATTGTTGTTAAAAGTATATTGAAATACCTTAGGAGGACTAAGGATATGTTTCTAATATATGGGTCTGGTGAGGAGGAACTCGCTGTAAAAGGTTACGTGGACGCGAGTTTCCAAACTGATCGAGATGATTCTCGATCACAGTCCGGGTATGTCTTCACGTTAAATGGAGGTGCGGTCTCTTGGAAGAGTTCAAAATAGGATGTTGTTGCATTATCCACTACAGAGTCGGAGTACATTGCCACCTCATTGGCAGCTCAGGAAGCTACCTGGATGAAGAAATTCATCGACGACTTAGGAGTAGTCCCTTCCATTCAGGACCCTCTTGAGATCTTTTGTGACAACGAGGGTGCGATTGCTCAAATCAAGGAACCTCGTGCTCACCAAAAGACCCGTCACATTGAGCGGAGATTCAACTTCATAAGGGATGAAGTTGAAAAGGGAAAGATATGTATTCGCAAAGTTCACACAGATCTTAACATAGCGGATCCACTCACGAAGCTCTTACATGGATCAAAACATGCAGGACATGTTTGTGCTTTCGGGCTTCGATATTCTAGTAATTGGTCATGATCTGTTTTAAGTATTGTGACGGAACGAAATTGTTCAAACTCATCAATATAATTATGGTACTAATTTATTTTGAGTCATTTTCCTATTTTGCATATTTTATCCATGAATGAGTAATTATTCTAAATTCCATAGTCGATCACATTTGTGGGAACAAGTGTGAGGTTTAGACTATTATGAACTTGGATTGGTATACATTCACGGGATGAATGTGGGGCAAGGTTGCAACCAAGGTTCATAGATATTTGTGGGACACAAATATTGGAAGACCCGCCCTCAAGACTTACTAAATGGAGCCTTTGTGGTTGATCACATGTAATCTTGAGTAAAGGCGAATATCATTGTATCCTCTGACCTGATATACATATTGGGTTTAGATATTTACCAAGGATTGTGCCTTGATTCTTTCCTTTGCTATTCTGAAATATGGTAGTTCATAAGGAAGAGCTCAGGTATAATGCAAGGTGTATATTTAGGACGTATGTATTCAAGATGGAATTTGTCCCTCTTATTCGCTGAGAGTCAGATGTCTAAGGCCTGATAAAGTTAAATCTAAAAGAGTGATCACTCTGTATCTCTTGGATTTAACATGACATCTAGGACGAAAGGATATAATGAAGGATTCACCTATTCATATTCGAGATGGGAACTCGAAAGGGATGATGTTATTGAATGGCACAAAGTCATAACATATTGGGGGTGATGGACGGTCGTTAGGTGGTATCCGTCACTTGCATTAATTTCATATCTTTCTCGTGCAAGTGGGAGATTGAAGGTATTTCGTATGCCCGAGAGACATATTAAATTAATGTGGCTGATGTGTTATGATCCAAGTCGGGTCATACCCAATAACAAGCTTACCTACACCTTATATGTATTTAATCTTAACGATTGGATCGTTAAATAAATACGCGACACTTAAACTTTGGAAAATCGGTTTTATAAAATATTATTACTTGAGATAAATTATTTGGATAATTTATATTTAATTATTATAGGTTTAAATAATTATGTTGTGTATATTTTATAAAAGGTTATAAAATATATAAGTAACAAAATATATGTATATATATTTATACATGGGTTTATAAATATTGTTTTATAAAACAATTTGCATATTATAATGCCCATGATGTGTGCAGAATTTGGGACTCCAAGAGAGAGCTCACATGCTTGTTTTGCTACTTCCTATATACACAACTTCATAGGTGCATGTCTCACACTTGAACCAAGGCTTGACTAACTTTCTCTCAAGTAATACTAGACTTTTAAACTTGTAAAAACTGCACAGAATTCTGCTCTAAAAGAGCTGAAGGCCGTGGCCTATTTGGGACTCAAGGGAGTTCATATTTTGGTTTTTACAAGCTCATATCTAGTGTCAATCAAATCCTAACTAATTACAAAGGTGTTGGGGTTATTGCTTCTGGGTATTACACACTTGAGACTTCAAGTTAGAAGCCTAATTTCATCATCTTCATCATCATCTTGCAACTTTGTAAACTACCCTCAACTAGCTTGAGGAGATATATATATCTTCTCTACTTGTTATATTTGTAAGCATTTATCCAAGACTTGATATTATCATGGAATTTAACTTAATAGCTTTGCATATAAACATGAACTTATCATCATGCTTTCGCTTTCTATAACTATCATAAAATGGTTTCATGAACAAGTTAACTTAAAGAACATGTTGTTTATAAAGTTGTTAAATTTCATCAATTTTAAGGACATGCGATAAACTACGAATGTGCAAATTGCTAAACTATGAACCGTAACATGTTGGTTGACTTAGGTTTGATATGTTGACCATGATTTCATGACCTACTAAGATGTTTGACTTTAGTTGACCACTTTGACTGAGTTGACTTTTGGTTTGACTTTGGTTGACTTTTGTTGACTTGCTTAGACTAGTTGACTTTTACTTACCTATTGAGTCAGTTTGAGCACTAGGATTTTGCGTACACTATGGGTTGACATAGTGTGACCTATATGTATACTTAAGATGACCTATCTGACTAGGTTGTGTTGTTCGGTCGAGATTGTTCGACTACTGTACGATTTTACTAAGAGATATTTAAGTGCTTTTGCTAAGGTGAGTCTACAGTCCCTACTACATTTTTACAGGGATGAGATAACATGTTTTTTTTACAAATATTTTACATATTAGGCACAAGTAACTTAAACGATATACATATGAGTTCAGATCAAAAATCCCTTAGCTTGATTATATTAATTACTTTTAGTAAGCTCGACTTATAGGGACGGTACCGTTAGGTTTGACGAACTCGCCTCAACCTACGAGGTGCTTATTCTGTTGTAACTTGTAGACTTGATCGGTGTATGCTTAGAAAGGGTAAAGGGAAGACGTGTAGCGCTTTAGCTATCCGCGGATTAAAGTTTTATAATCAAGTGCTCATGCTAATGTATAATTTTTACGATGTTTTCCAGAAATCTTGTGGCCAAAACTTACGAAATGACTTACTAAACCTGTAGATTCACTCAACGTTTTTCGTTGATGTTTTGCATGTTTTTATCTCAGGTCCATAGAGGTATAGCTTCCGCTTTGCAGAGTTGTCATGATTGCTTGTTTGCTGCTAATACTGGATGTCTTCCAGCATGTTTTCGTCATGACTATTTTAAGAACATATATTCGCATTGAAAACTATCTTTTCAAATAATATTTTGGCTTTACTTACGTTGGATATTTATGTCAACTACTTTCATATATATTTCTTTTAATAAATGACTTTGTTTTGATATGTAATGCGAATACTTTTTCGGAAACGTCACATATAGAGGGCGTGCCCGTTAAACTGTGGGACCAGAGTTAATACACTGTTAGTGAATTCTGACGGGGTATTACATATGGTATTAGAGCAGATCGGTTACCTAGGACTAGGCTGCATTAGAGTGTCATATTTTAGGACATCATTTGAGTCTGGACTGTAACCCTAGACTTGTTAAGTTACATGAACCATAGTTACACTACTTGCTACCTTACTTGAATAATATGATTACTAAGTGTGCTAACTTGTGTTTTCTTGAGTGCTAGAAGACTTCTTCCAATCCTATCATTCTTACCGACTCTGACACGAAATTCGAGGAAACCGTACAAGTGCAAGGAAACACTATACTTGAGTTTGTGGACGAGACTGAGTCTGAACCCGAGATGGAATCGGAACTGGAAGAAGAAGAGCCGGAAGAGGAACCAGAGGAAGAACCGGAGGAGGATCCCAAGGAGGACCCGGAACCCGAATCTGAACCCAATTTACCTGATTCACCTACTGGATCCCAATCACCTTTTTTTGATCCCGACTTTGTTAACCCCTACGGACCGAGAGGCCACAGTAGGATACCTAAAGGACCTGCTCGAGCTAATAACCCATTTTATATGAGTTTTCGCTATGACAGCCAATCACTTTAGATGTGTCGTTGTTTTCATCCCTATAACGCTTCTACCTCAACTTCTAAGCCTAACACCCATTGCTGCTGCTAATGATAATGAACCCGATGACCTTAGATCAAGAGTTGAGAATCTGGAAAAGATGGTCGAGTATCTGTTGAAGGAACTGCAAAAACCAAAATAGAGCTGCTTGTTTAGACTTGTTCCACATTACTAGAATCTATTATATTATTATTGCTTATTACTTGTTATTCGCACATACATTGTTAGATGTGGTTTTGATTTTATGGTATTTACTTATGACATGAGGGATATTTTACTTTCTCTGGTTATGCATGGATTATGAATGAGAATTTTGCTCCGTGAAGTGTGTGGTTTACTAATAACTTGTCATGCATTACAATTTTGGTAAAAGTTATTATCTACTGTTGTGAATTGTTTGTTGTTACTATTGCTATTGCTACTTGGTGTTAATGCTACTAGTGTACACTGTCATTACTACTGTTACTACTAAGCCCTATGTACCACTACTACTTATTACTAGCACTACTAGAATCTTTATGATTTAATTTTACTTACTATGCATTTCTACTCGTTACTAGTATATTTGAATATAGCCTTGTTTATTATTGGAACTAGCATGTTATGCTATTTTGCGTCAAAGTGTTCCCCATAGTGAAGAACATCAGGGTCGCAATGCTCTGTTTTGTGACAGGTGCAAGAAGGCGTGCTACATGGCTAAGGACTTCAGAGATAGAGCTCCAGTTCTTTTTGTTAAGAAAAAGGATGGATTAATGAGACTCTGTATCGATTACAGGGAATTGAATAAGTTGACTATCAAGAATAGATATCCGTTACCAAGGATTGATGATTCGTTCGATCAGTTGCAAGGTTCAACATGTTACTCTAAGATCGATTTGAGGTCAGTTACCATTAAATGAGAGTAAAGAAGACAGATATACCGAAGACAGCTTTTAGGACACGCTATGGACATCATGAGTTCACAGTAATGCCATTTGGATTGACGAACGCACTGGCTGTGTTCACGGATCTCATGAACCGTGTGTGTAAGCCATATCTAGACAAGTTTTTTATTGTGTTTATAGATGATATTATGGTATATTCTAAGAACGAGGAAGAACATGAGCAACATCTCCGTTTGCTACTTGAGATGCTCAAGAAAGAGCAATTGTACGCGAAATTGTTGAAGTGTGACTTCTGACTTCAAGAAGTGCAATTTTTGGGTCATATCGTAGGTGTCAATAGTATTCAAGTTGATACTGCAAAGATAGAAACAGTTAAGAAATGGGAGACGCCTAAGTCGCCAACGCATATACGGCAATTCTTAGGTCTTGCAGGTTATTATAGAAGATTCCTTGAGGGATTTTCTACTGTTGCTCGACCGCTAACAGCATTGACTCACAAAGGAAAGAAGTATGAGTGGACTGAGCAACATGAGTTTTCATTTCAGTTGTTAAAAGAGAAGTTGACTACTGCCCCGATTTTGTCTTTGCCCGAAGGAAATGAAGACTTCGTGATTTATTGTGATGCTTCACGACAAGTTTTTGGTTGTGTGTTAATGAAATGAAGAAAGAGATTGCCTATAGTTCACGACAACTAAAGATTCACGAACAGAATTACACGACTCACGATTTAGAACTTGGTGTTGTGGTCTTTTCACTGAAGATGTGGAGACATTACTTGTATGGTACTAAGTTCACTGTTTTCACATATCACAAGAGCTTACAGCATATTTTCGACCAGAACCAGCTTAATATGAGGCAGAGACGTTGGATAGAGCTATTGAATGACTACGACTGCGAGATTTGCTATCATCCTGGTAAGGCTAATGTCGTTGCAGATGCCTTGAGAAGGAAGGAAAAGGCTAAACCTCTCCGAGTTAGAGCATTGAACATGACTGTCTGAACGAACCTTACTTCTCAGATCCGCGATGCACAACTTGAGGCATTGAATGAAAGGAACATTACTACTGAGTCACTTTGAGGAATCGATAAGAACTTTGTTATTCGAGAAGATGGAACCCGATACTTCTTAGATAGAATTTGGGTACCGAGATTTGGTGGATTAAGGGAACTAGTGCTAGACGAGGCACACAAGACAAGGTATTCTATTCACCCTGGATCCGACAAGATGTATCAAGATCTTAAGGCACTGTACTGGTGGCCTAATATGAAAGCCGATATTGCAACTTATGTTGGCAAGTGCTCAACGTGTGCTAAGGTAAAAGAAGAACATCAAAAACCGTCAGGATTGTTGAGACAGTCAGAGATTCCCCAATGGAAATGGGAATGTATTACTATGGATTTCATTACTAAATTGCCCAAGACTGTGGGAGGTTATGATACGATTTGGGTTATCTTTGATCGTCTCACAAAGTCAGCTCATTTTCTACCGATTAAGGAAACGGATAAGATGGAGAAGTTGGCACAGATCTATATAAAGGAAGTAGTTTTTTGACATGAAGTTCTGATATCCATTATTTCCGACAGAGACAGCAGATTTACCTCTAGGTTCTGGCAAGCTTTGCAAGATGCCATGCGAACTCGTTTAGACATGAGCACAGCATATTACCCACAAACTGATGGTCAAAGTGAGAGAACCATCCAAACACTAGAAGACATGTTAAGGACATGTGTTATTGATTTCAGAAATGGATGGGATAGACATCTACCGTTAGTAGAATTTTTATATAACAACAGTTATCACGCAATTAGAAAGGCAGCGCCTTTTGAAGCACTATGTGGCAGGAAGTGCAGATCACCCGTATGTTCGACTGAGTTAGGAGATAGTCAATTGACTGGTCCTGAGATTATACACGAAACAACTATAAGATTGCGTACATACAAGAGAGACTAAAAACGGTGCGTAGTCGTCAAAAGAGTTACGCCGACGTTAGAAGGCGAGATTTGGAATTTTAGGTTGGAGATAAAGTTATGCTCAAAGTATCGCCCTGGAAAGGTGTAGTACATTTTGGTAAGCGAGGAAAGCTAAGTCTGAGATATATTTGACCGTTTGAGATTACCGAGAGAATTGGACCGGTAGCGTACAGACTGAAACTACCGCAAGAACTCAGTGAAGTTCATGACACTTTCCATGTGTCTAACTTGAAGAAATGCTTATCAGATGAAAGTTTGGTAATTCCTTTGGATGAGATACAAGTTGACCCTAAGCTCATTTTGTCGAAGAACCTGTTCAGATTATGGGTCTCGAGGTCAAGCAGTTAAAGCAAAGCAGAATTTCGATAGTTAAAGTTCGATGGAACGTCCGTAGAGGACCAGAATTCACTTGAGAGCGTGAAGACCAGATGAAACTAAAGTATCCGCAACTGTTTCCCGAGGATACTACCATGGCGGATGTGCACTAAAATTTCGGGACAAAATTTTTCATAACAGGTGGGTAATGTAACAACCTGACTTTTTCCGTTACTATCGTTACTTGTCCGTTAAATATTTAACGATGTTTACTTAGACTTTGTGTGTTTAATAGGTTTAATTGCATAATTGATCCTATTGGATTACTTGAATTAATATGTTATATTTATTTATGAACTTGTTTCGGATAACGAATTAACTAGAAAACGATACGATTAAGTTAGTCGTCTAGAAAGCATTTCAGTTTACGGAACTTAAAAAATGAGAAAATAATTATTTTTAAAAATTATTGACTTTAAGAAAAACTTATTTAATTTATTATTTATTTAATGAATTAAACCCGGTGATTTCGTTTCAACGACTAGTTATCATTCCGGAGACCCAGTACGGTTAACGACACTCGAAACGGACCACGTGCGTACCAAGAGTTAACGAAAACCGAGCCCGAGACCCCATAAAAGGGCCATTCGGCCAACCACACCCAGCCCCCTTTATGTTTTTATTTTGGGCTCTTGCTTGCTAATATTGGACCTTTAATGATTTAATTAGGCCCTAACCTTGGACTATAAATAGAAGTTTATCCCTAAAACCCTTATTTTTCTTTTCTTTTTAGCTGATCGGTTTCCCTCTCCCCCTTCTTGCTTTCGTCGACCATCACATCACCACCACCACCCTAACAACTCAAAATTAAAAGAAAGCTTGACCATAAACATTGTTCGTTGCATCATCCTCTACGCGTACGTACTAGCAATTCGTGTTTTTAAGGTATAATTGAAAACCCTAATTTTTCTAAGTTAGTTGTTTTGTCAATTACATAGTGTCATCAAGTCTAGTGCTCAATTGATGATGTATAGAGTTGTCATTTATCGTTTAATTGCTCGATTGTGGTTGTTTGCATGAAAAAAGAATTTGTATCTTATGAATCTGATAAAATTGACTTGTTAAATGATCTTATAATGTGTTTAGATGAATTGGTCTCGAAAAGTTATTAATTTTAGACTTTGATTTCGCTTGATTTCGTTATCGTATGCTCAAGATATGCAAGATTGAAGTTTTCACTAGGTTTTACTTGTAATCCGAATTTTTTGAGTTATGTATTTTGAGATTTAGCTTTTGAAATATGTACTATTGTATTCTTTGTGAAAAATCATTCATGTTAGAGTTAAGATTTGCGTCAAAAGCTTTTGTGATGCTCTCGATGCGTCAAAACTAAGATTCGTGTTTTAAAGAGAGCTGAAACTGTTTTCGAATGTGAAAGAAATTACCTTGTGTGAACTAGAAATTGATTGAGGCTTTGGGCTAGAATATGTTAGCTTATATGTTCCTTGATGTATTTCATTTGTATGCTAAATTCTGAAAACGTGATTTGCCATGAGTTATAAGCTTGACCAAATGATATGTCTGTTTGTTGACTAAATCTGAAGGTACTGTAAAGATTGGCTAATATGTACAAACTGGATAAATGAATGTCTTTTATAATTTTATCACTAAAACTTTGAGATGTTTTGAGTCATCTCAAATTGGCCGTTAATCAAAATCTATTTTCAATATTTTATGAGAAATGTTTCAAAACTGACGCGCGGGCAGAAACTGATTTGGTAAACTGTAACTAGACATTTTCTGAAACCTAACTTGTAGACATTGTAAGAGGCCCTGGTTGGACTTTTTGGAATCAATTTTGAGTCTAGTTGTGATCTGGAGTTTTCCATGTTTTTATGAATTATGTGCTAAGAGTTATACTCGTGTTTTTCTATGATACGCGTATTTTAAGGACATGCGATAAACTGCGAATGTGCAAATTGCTAAACTATGAACCATAACATGTTGGTTGACTTAGGTTTGACATGTTGACCATGATTGCATGACCTACTGAGATGTTTGACTTTAGTTGACCACTTTGACTGAGTTGACTTTTGGTTTGACTTTGGTTGACTTTTATTGACTTGCTTGGACTAGTTGACTTTTACTTGCCTATTGAGTCAGTCTAAGCACTAGGACTTTGCGTACACTATGGGTTGACATTGTGTGACCTATATGTATACTTAAGATGACCTATCTGACTAGGTTGCGTTGTTCGGTCGAGATTGTTCGACTACTGTACGATTTTATTAAGAGATATTTCAGTGCTTTTGCTAAGGTAAGTCTACGGTCCCTACTACATTTTTACATGGATGAGATAACATGTTTTTTTTTACAAATGTTTTACATATTAGGCACAAGTAACTTAAACGATATACATATGAGTTCAGATCAAAAATCCCTTAGCTTGATTATATTAATTACTTTTAGTAAGCTCGACTTATAGGGACGGTACCGTTAGGTTTGACGAACCTCGCCTCAACCTACGAGGTGCTTATTCTGTTGTAACTTGTACACTTGATCGGTGTATGCTTAGAAAGGGTAAAGGGAAGACGTTTAGCGCTTTTGCTATCTGCGGATTAAAGTTTTATAATCAAGTGCTCATGCTAATGTATAATTTTTACGATGTTTTCCAGAAATCTTGTGGCCTAAACTTACGAAATGACTTACTTAACCTGTAGATTCACTCAACGTTTTTCGTTGACGTTTTGCATGTTTTTATCTCAGGTCCATAGAGGTATAGCTTCCGCTTTGCAGAGTTGTCATGATTGCTTGTTTGCTGCTAGTACTGGATGTCATCCAGCATGTTTTCGTCATGACTATTTTAAGAACATATATTTGCATTGAAAACTGTCTTTTCAAATAATATTTTGGCTTTACTTACGTTGGATATTTATATCAACTACTTTCAAATATATTTCTTTTAATAAATGACTTTGTTTTGATATCTAATGCGAATACTTTTTCGGAAATGTCACATATAGAGGGCGTGACCGTTAAACTGTGGGACCAGAGTTAATTCACCGTTAGTGGATTATGACGGGGTATTACATAATGCAACACGTCTACTTGCAAAAATATGTTATATTTGGTGGCAATTTGAAATATTTAGTTTTTAAATTTTAAAATTTTAAAAATTTTGGCGGGTTTATAAAAATTTCCAGGAACAAGTCTAATTGCAAATAGATGAACACATCTAATTGCAACTACATGAACACGTCTAATTGCAACTACATGAACACGTCTAATTGCAACTAGATGAACACGTCTAACAGCGACTAACGGAATATATAGGAACACGTCTTATTGTAACTAACGGAATACCTTTAATTGCAACTAACGTAACATGTCTAATTGAAACTAACGGAACACGTCTAATTGTAAATAACGGAACACGTCTAAAAGACATAAACGGAACAGCCTAATCTAACGATTTGACAACACGTCTACTTAATAGTTTTTAGAGCGGTTCCTTGAACCGCACTATATGAGTATACTCAATTGAAGCCGTCACATGTAGACGTGTTGTTCAACACGTCTAAAAATCTTTTTTCGCACGTCTAATTGTGCCAGAATGTAGTAGTGCTAACCAAACTTATCCTTTAAGAAAATAAAATGCATTCTTTGTTAGTATGTTTTTTTATTCATAATGTTACAACTTCTTTTTAGTTATAGAATGATCATAAACAAGCTCAGATTTGAATTTATTTCAGCTCGAAATCGAGTGTAATCGAGCTCGAGTTCGAGCTTAATCGAATTTGAGCTTAATTGTGTTCGAGATGCTTCGAGTGTGAGCTAAAATACGATCATCAAACTAAAAAATATTAAACGAATATCGAGTTCGATCATAGGAAAAACATTTGAGTTCGAACTCGAACAAAATATGAAATTATATATCGAGCTCGAGTCGAGTTCAAACATAGTAAAAAATGAACGAGTCGAGCTCAAATTGTTACTGCTTGACTCGAATTTGGTTCGTTAACAACCCTAACCTACACTGGCAAGTCGGCTCCAACTGCTATTGTGATGGACAGTATAATGTAATTGATGCATGTGTGGCGTCGGGATCATTATACTGTGTACCAATAGTAAGGGGTATCGGTAAACTCTATTATGAGCAACTGTGGGTTGTAGACCTGGCAAGATCGTCGATCTTCTTGCGATGACTGGTTAGCTTACTTGTATGTATGTTTAATCCTGGACTTGTATTGTATTATTATATCTGTTGGATTTCTTATTCACTTATTATTGTGCTAATTCTCACATTCTCTCACACCTCGTACTCTAATGGTTTATGAAAGAGTCCTGATGTACTTTAAGGTAATAAGGAATTTGCATGATAACTATATCGGGATCTTTATGTTTGACACCTCTTACTCTAATTACTCCCTTCATTTCATAAAAAGAATCCACATTATTATTTATATTTCTCTAAAAATAAATGTCTTTTATTCAAAGTAACATTAAAATGTCACTGAAATTCCAATTCCATTCTCTTTATATATGGAAGTCAGCAAAACATTTACTCATGATTTCTCCTCTCACTTAATTTGTTAAGGAAGCTATTTAATTCGGATCATATATTAAATGAAGGGCATAATAAACATTTTAATAACATATCTTAAATCAAAACTTATTTGTTGAATGACAGTTTTTGTGGCACGCATGAAGTAATAATTACGTTATGAAAGTGATTTTAAAATATTCAGGAAATCCGTCTAGATCTTCGTCACACCGGATTACACGTATCTAACACAACATTCCCATACGATTTTGTTCACATTGAAATACGCTTTAGTGATACTTCCGTAAATAGTAATCTTCTCTAAAAGTCTTATCACATGCTTCTTTAACAAAAATAAATCTTAATAGATATGTTCCTATTAGCCTTTTAAAAATATCACTACATATACATAGTAAAAACAAAATACGATTCTAAAAGTTTTGAATTGAAAAGATAGTTGGTTTTTAGGTAAATGGCTATTTGAAACGTTAACGTTGTTGTTTGTTGGGGTCGAAAAAAATGGTACATCTTGCTTGCTTAATGCTCTTTTTGTGGGGTGTGTTGCAACGTCCTTTTCATGCACCATTCATAAAATTATTATAAACTAAACAGATGTATATGCTAAAAAACCTTTTTTTTTTTTTTTTTTTTTTTTTTTTTTTTTTTTTTGGAAAAAAAATGAATACATAAAGTCAGTGGCGGATCTTGAACAAATTTTGTGAGAGGGCCAAAACTATAAACGTAATGTATAATTCGACAAAGAACCGCTGTAACGACACAAAACATGATACCAGAAAACACGCTTTTTTTTATAAATTAAACAACATTTCTTGTCACAGACCATATGCGCGGCGCGCATAGGAAGGCGCGGCGCGCTCTAAAGCATAAAACAAGATCAGAACATGACAACTGGGCTGACTACCAAACTCTGGCCATTTGCGCGGCGCGCATTGGCCTGTGCGGCCCGCACTAGAGCTGGAAAGAAACTGCAGCCTGTTTTAACAATAAGCACCTTTTTCGCCCAAACCGAGATTCATAAGTACCCCAACCCAATTCCTCTACTTTCGAAACATTTAATAAAAGTGTTTAGACGACAAAATGGGTGTTTTCGACCCAAATAAGTTTAATTTCCAAACAAACTACGAGCATGATGTTTGGGGATAAACTACTCAATCCTAGGTTGAATCCAAAAGTAATCCAAGCAAGCAACAAAAGAGAAATCATCTAAATCCCGAGCATACCCTTGCCACGTCCGCCTCCAAACCTAAAAATGTAAACAACGAGAGGGTAAGTTAATTGCTTAGTGAATGCAATACTTATACGCATACATACATTATTCAATTACTTGCATTCCCCTACACAAATAACACACGTCGTTAGCAATTCATATAATCACCTATTCAAGCGTACAACAAGCCAACATCAATAGCATATAGGTCTCGTCAGTAATAAATGCTAAATATAACTACGTACAAACTACCGGTTAATCAAGATCACGAGGGAATAATCCCCTCTGAAGGAGCCATGGATGTTCATAACATCTATTAGTACCAAATTCCAAATCCATGAGTGGTATGGTCAACATCGAACTTAAAACCCACTCATCACGCTTAATGTGGTATCGTCAACACCGAACTTTAAACCCACATATGAGGTATCGTCAACGCCGAACTTTAACCCCTCATCGCAAGCTAATACAAATATAATGTGGTATCGTCAACACCGAACTTTAAACCCACATATGCGGTATCATCAACACCGAACTTTAAACCCTCTTCAGGCATCACTACAATAGTGGTATGGCATCGTCAACATCGAACTTTAAATCTATACATGAGGTATCGTCACATCGAACTTTAAACCCTCATCAAACAATGCAATAGTAGTGTATCATCGTCAACATCGAACTTTAAATCCATACATAAGGTCACATCGAACTTTAAACCCTCAAATCCAAACAACACGGACATGGATATGGTATCGTTAACATCGAACTTTAAGCCCATATCACGAGAGGATGGTAAATATTTACCATTCTCCAATATCCCTCATCGACGTCCCAATCCCATAGTGGCCCACGAGAAGTGTATTCTACCGAATAACACTTGTCACGTCGCACACAAGCAACCAAATTATATACATAAATGTATAAATTTCACTCACCTCGGTTACTTGAACAGCCATTCGTGCTTTAGCTCCTAATCGTCCAAATGTAAATCACCTAAGTAATTCACAAATAAATAAGCTAAACACTCTAGCTTATGCCCAAAACACCATAATTACAATTTCGACCCATTTCCACTTACCCATATTTTGACTAAGTCAAATCTCGCCCAAAACACCCATAAATATAATCAACTAGTGATTATGTTCCAACAACTCATTTTACTCAAAGTTTAATCATTAAATCGTCTACTTGCACTATTTTGACCAAAAACCCATTTTGACCTAGACTCAAGTCAAAACACCGAATCGTGCAAGCTTCTACCTTTAATCACTAACAACCTAAGTTAGATAGTGATTTCAACACCCAAACATGATTATCAACTAATCAGTTTCATCATCCAACTCAAAACCCACCAATAATGGTCATCAACACCATTTACTAGCTTAATCACCCATTAATCAACTAGTGGGTTTACTTAAGAACACACAATTCAAAACGCTAACTTGGAAATCAAATCTAACAATTGAAATTCGGAGTTAGAACTTACCACCACTACCAAAACGTAGCCAAGAGCGAGATGGACAACTTTACTACCCGAGCTTTGTTGAGAAATCGACTCTTTATTCTCCAAATCAAGCTCTCTCTCTCTCTCTCTCTCTCTCTCTCTCTAGAAAGCACCTTCTCTCTCTAAGACTTGAAGATAGAGATGAGAATGAGATATTTTGAGCCTTGGATCCAGTTTTGTGGCTTAGAACCGGCCATCAAGTGAAAAGACCCAAATGCCCTTCTAAATAATTAAAAATCACGACTTGGTCTGCCAGATCCTTTTGCGCGACGCGCTTTCACTTGCGCGGCGCGCACTACAACATGAAATGAAGACATCACAGTTTTTAGAAATTCAGGGACTGAGACTGTCAGATTCTGATTCTGATGTAAAATCTGAAAATGCATAAGTGTTAGGTTCCCTTTTAGTGGCACTTCTGAGAACACTCTCTGTTGACACTTTATGATGTATTAAAATTCAGGGTCTTACAACTCTCCATCACTTAAATTCGATCACGTCCCCGTGATCCTCGTCAGTTAACCGACCAGACCCACACCCTATGGTCCTCAAACATACGTCCAAACTCGATGTCCACAACAATTTCCATCAATTCGAAGTTTTCACATAACTTCTTTACGTGACTTTACTCAAAATCACCTTTCCGATGTAAATCATCATCCGCGATTTACCAAATTCATCAAACCCGAGTACTAAGTCTCACTTCATTCCCAAACCAAAACGAACCCATGCCTCGACCTCACGACATATACATGCTAACATTCCAAATCTCGTACCGTGTTAGCAATCCCTTTAGCGTACCCTTATCATGTACATCGCTAAAGTAACAACACACCAATAACATGGCCAACAAATAACACAATGGAGCCGACGAAAAGTGAATTCCTCATGATTGGATCCCACTTGCCCCACGTCCTCACGCGTACGTGGCCGACGAAAAGTGGTAGATCAAACGTTAACCACTTACCACTTCCCAACAAGAGGCCGACAAAAAGCGCATCCTTACGGATCACACTTACCTCTCCTCACACATGGCCAAACAAAAGCGAATACCAACGGAAAACGCTTTCCACACTCCGATACGTAGCCAACGAAAAGTGAATCCTAACGGATAACACTTACTACTTATCACACTCCAACCGTTGCCGAATCCTCACAATTGGATAACATTTGCCACAATACATACAAATAAGCCAAGTATATACGCATACTTAGGATCATTCCACTCAACTTGGAAATCTCTGCACACGAATCATGCGTATGCACAAACATCGCTATCACGATCGCGCAAGACATAACCTATATCACACATAGGTTCAAGAATACAATTCTCTAAAAGAAAAATTGGCACACCATCCCTCAACTACGGGACCTTACCTTACTCATTGAGCACGCCCATTTATCTCTTAATGAGCTTAACCACATTACTACCTCGAGTAGTAATTTACATCCAAAGCAATAAATATAATTTTAACCTCAATTGTACTCCACCACAAATCGACCAACCAATATCCCGACTCTTAATTTTCTATTTTATCACGAGCATCATCTGAGATTCCACACTAGAACCTCCTCGTGCGGAAGTATAACTCCCCCACTTGGAACTATGTTCCATAACCACATCGCCATGGTATTACTATCCCGCGAACTTCACCACTTTCGATATACGCGACCAACCTCTCCATCTGTCGTAGTCCTCGAATTCTTAAGAATTCATTTCAAGCACTACAAGTTAACGTTCGTAATCACCCGTTGGTGTCATTTAAGCCATGACATAAAGTAAACACATTACGCATCTCGTACATTAATACACGGCTACCCGTAAGGTAGAATTTTCTAACAATTGGGTCCACCCGACCCATCACAACATTTTGCTCCAACCTGGAACATACGAAGGAATTCAACCTATCCTTCATCACTTCAAACGAAGAGTTCACCACAATTTACACAAGCTTAATCTTAAAATCCTCTGATGGCCATAGCTTGTCAAATTTCCACCTAGTGAATAACGTACCTAAGGGTTTTCCTCCGGTACCCTAAGTACAAGGTAACCACAATATAGCCGAAATCGTCTATTACGCTCGCAGGTATGAAAGAGGCACCTGATATCGCGTCACATAGACTCCACTACCAACCTTCATCGAGACAAAAAGGCTCGACTTTGAGCGTTCCATTCGTCCGATGTCACCTACCTCCCTACTAAAGTGACTTAAATCATATATGCCCGACAAACGACACAAGAATGACTACGCGTTACCAAACACCACCAAAGCCTATTCCAATGGCTTGGTAAGAATTTCTTACTCAATGCTAAGGAATGCTTGGAAGCACCAAGTCTTACGCTCTTCGTCTGTCAATCTAACCGTCAACATAGGGTAATTCCATTAGGAATGCTACCCATAACAACACTACGTATTAACACAATGCATTCGCCCCCGGGTCGCACTCTCAAGAGTCAACGACTCAAGCACCACCCCAGTGCACCGTCATCGAAACCACCAAAAAATCAAATCGTCACCGAACTCACTAACCCCGTACTCTTATGGGTACTATTGAAATACACGCTTACTCGAGAATAATTAGATCTCGAAACGAGATTTAAGTCTCCAATACATACCCGAATCCATCGGCACACAACAAACAATCATAAGGCATTTTTGTATTGAAAATGAAAGTACCTGAAGCAACATCGTTGGACTTCTGCGCTTCACTATTCATCAAATAGTCGCGCTCTAACCTCTTAACCCGATCGTCAAACAATTCAGAACACTCTGACTTTCGGTGTCCCTCCTTCCGGTAGATAAAGCACTCGATCGTGCTTAAAGGTACACCCGTACAATCCCGTACCAAATGACCTCGTTCTCCACACTTAAAACACATAGGCACGAAACCTCTCAACTTTTTAGTCTGTCTACCAACCAACTCGGGACACTCTGACTTTTGGTGCCCTTATTTCTGACAATAAAACATACGGTCTTGCCCGATGGACATTCACGAGACTTATGTCCCCTTTGCCCACATTTGTAACATTTGGGCGCACTAGTGACCGACACTATCTTACTCGTGCCCTCGACACTTTCAGACACATTTATCATCTTCATACTAGGGCCACCTCTCGATTCGAATTTTCTCTTACCCAAAGGGTGATCAACAATTTTTGGAGCATAAGATTCAAAACCCATAATTACTTCTTCGTCACCGTTACCTTGAGGTTTGGGAAACCTCTTTTCAAACTCTTCGTTTACAACTTTATCCACTTGGGCTTCGATCAATTCGGTTACTCGTCCTTCGATCCATTCTTTCAACGTTTGCTTAACCTTGTCGGCGAAAACCGAGACATAGCTTTCGAACGCTGCCTCAATCTTTAACGTTAACTCATCCTTCCCCTCATGAGTAGGCCCGTCCGTTTCGTATCCATCTTCCGTCTTCATTCTAAGGAATGAACTCGATTAGGTAAATCACATACACCACCAGGATCTATATTTACACTTATATATATCACCATCCGTACACCCCATCTAGTTTAATATGTGTTGTACATCACTCGCTTGACCTGGTTTGCAATCGTAATAATGGTCGCGAATCATTATTACGCTCACACGCCATGTCGAGCTCATAAATACAATAACCATCTCGCTAGATATTTAACATAAAACAAAGTAATTAGTAACAATGTAATCACAGATAGCTAGTTCACCTATTTTCTAAGGCACTAACTAAAACCCGAACCGACCCGTAATCCTAAAAGTACCGCATAATAGCACACACAAAAAGTCTAAGCCTAGGCGCCTATCTAAAGTCACCTAAATCCCTTAGACCATGCTCTGATACCACTTGTAACGACCCAAAACATTATAACAAAAAACATGCTTTCTTTTTTTTTTTTTAATAAATTAAACAACATTTCCTGTCCCAGACCATATGCGCGGCGCGCATAGGAAAGCGCGGCGCGCTCTAAAGCGTAAAACAAGATCAGAACTTGACAACTGGGCTGACTACCAAACTCTGGCCATTTGCGCGGCGCGCATTGGCCCGCGTGTCGCGCACTAGAGCTGGAAAGAAACTGCAGCCCGTTTTAACAATAAGCACCTTCTTCGCCCAAACCGAGATTCATAAGTACCCCAACCCAATTTCACTACTTTCGAAACATTTAATAAAAGTGTTTAGACGACAAAATGGGTACAACGACCCTTGGGACTCCAACGACCTGTTACATACAATAAAGTAGCGATTTCGACCCAAATAAGTTTAATTTCCAAACAAACTACGAGCATGATGTTTGGGGATAAACTACCCAATCATAGGTCGAATCCAAAAATAATCCAAGCAAGCAACAAAAGGGAAATCATCTAAATCCCGAGCATACCCTTGCCACGTCCGCCTCAGAACCTAAAAATGTAAACAACGAGAGGGTAAGCTAATTGCTTAGTGAATGCAATATTTATACGCATACATACATAATTCAATTACTTGCATTCACCTACACAAATAACACACGTCATTAGCAATTCATATAATCACCTATTCAAGCGTACAACAAGCCAACATCAATAACATATAGGTCTCATCAGTAATAAATGCTAAATATAACTACGTACAAACCACCGGTTATCAAGATCACGAGGGTATAATCCCCTCTGAAGGAGCCATGGATGTTCATAACATCTATTAGTACCCAATTCCAATTCCATGAGTGGTATCATCAACATCGAACTTAAAACCCACTCATCACGCTTAATGTGGTATCGTCAACACCGAACTTTAAACCCACATATGATGTATCGTCAACGTCGAACTTTAACCCCTCATCGCAAGCTAATACAAATATAATGTGATATCGTCAACACCGAACTTTAAACCCACATATGAGGTATCGTCAACACCAAACTTTAAACCCTCTTCACGCATCACTACAATAGTGGTATGGCATCGTCAACATCGAACTTTAAATCTATACATGAGGTATCGTCACATCGAACTTTAAACCCTCATCAAACAATGCAATAGTGGTATGGCATCGTCAACATCGAACTTTAATTCCATACATGAGGTATCGTCACATCGAACTTTAAACCCTCAACTCCAAACAACACAGACAAGGATAAGGTATCGTCATCACCGAACTTTAAGCCCATATCACGAGAGGATGGTAACTATTTACCATTCTCCAATATCCCTCACCGACGTCCCAATTCCATATTATCCCACGAGAAGTGTATTCTACCGAATAACAGTTGCCACGTCGCACACAAGCAACCAAATTATATACATAAACGTACAAGTATTCCACTCACCTCGGTTACTTGAAGAGCCAATCCTGCTTTAGCTCCTAATCGTCCAAATGTAAATCACCTAAGTAATTCACAAACAAATAAGCTAAACACTCTAGCTTATGCCCAAAACACCATAAATGCAATTTCGACCCATTTGCACTTACCCCTATTTTGACTAAGTTAAATCTCGCCCAAAACACCCATAATCATAATCAACTAATGATTATGTTCCAACAACTCATTTTACTCAATGTTTAGTCATTAAATCGTCTACTTGCACTATTTTGACCCAAAACCCATTTTGACCTAGACTCAAGTCAAAACACCGAATCGTGCAAGCTTATACCTTTAATCACTAACAACCTAAGTTAGATAGTGATTTCAACACCCAAACATGATTATCAACTAATCAATTTTATCATCCAACCCAAAACCCACCAACAATGGTCATCAACACCATTTATTGACTTAATCACCCATTAATCAACTAGTGGGTTTACTCAAGAACACACAAGTCAAAACCCTAACTTGGAAATCAAATCTAACAATTGAAATTCGAAGTTAAAACTTACCACCACTACCAAAATGTAGCCAAGAGCGAGATGGACAACTTTAATACCCGAGCTTTGGTGAGAAATCGACTCTTTCTTCTTCAAATCAAGCTCTCTCTTTAGAAAGCATCTTTTCTCTCTAAGACTTGAAGATAGAGATGAGAATGAGATATTTTGAGCCTTGGATCCAGTTTTGTGGCTTAGAACCGGCCATCAAGTGAAAAGACCCAAATGCCCTTCTAAATAATTAAAAATCACGACTTGGTCTGCCAGATCCTTTTGCGCAGCGCGCATTACAACATGAAATTAAGATAGCACAGTTTTTAGAAATTCAGGGACTGAAACTGTCAGATTAATTCTAATGTAAAATCTGAAAATGCATAAGTGTTAGGTTCTCTTTTAGTGGCACTTATGAGAACACTCTCTGGTGACACTTTCTAATGTATTAAAATTCACGGTCTTACAACCACCTCATATATTTCTACAGTTTTGTGCTCTAAAATTTAATAGTCTATCTATTGAAAAAAAAAAAGTCTATCTATTGAAATTGAACAGGATATATAATCAAACATATTTTCAGACTTAGTTTTTTAATCATTATATCGTCAAATATATTTATAATTTATACTTACTAAGTTGAAAAAAAAAAATAGTAGTTTCCTAAAGTTTAAACCAATATCCAACCATTGTATGTTAATTTATTATTGTCAGTTAATTATTTATCATGTATTGATTATCTATTGATTTACTGATGCTACATGTTACTAAGTATTTTAGAATGAATATTTATGTCATTATGGTAAATATGTAGGGTTAAAAGTGTATTATTATTAAAAGTTGAAGGGAGTTATGTTGAAATAATCTTGAAGTACATGTGACACATGTATCTTCTCTTTCCCCTCTTACTTGCCCATCTTCTCCACATACGTTTTCACTTGTTTTCCACTATTTCAGAAATTTTTTGATTAAAATTCTTTTTTATTATGAAAACTATATATTAGCTTTTCATAGTTTTAGAGGGACCAAGGCCCCTCCCTACCCCTGAAGATCCGCCTATTCATAAATTAGTGTTTTTTTTCCAGCAAAATGAATTTATTGATAACGACTCATAATGAGAAACTAGGGAGCTTAAAATAAAGAAACAAGGAAGTTACTACGGCTTTAAAAGTCAACCATTCCAAAAAATATTAAAACGGCCTCTATTACAAAATTAATTAAAATATGGTAGACGAATCAAATAAAAAATGGAGCTTTTCTTCAATAACTTATCGCCAAACATAATTATATTCAAAAGTCTCAATATGTACCATAAAATAGTAATGACGATCGCATATAATCTATTCCAAGCATCTGAAGAAGAAATCCAATGTTGGAACCATTCGGTCCACTCTGACCATGACGAACAAACAGGAATGGAAACCCCTGTCCAAATGCGCACTAGACGACATGAATCTATAGCTATGCTACACCTGGAGAAAACGTGATCAGAGCAGTCCACACTATAAGAGCACATCTCGCAACCATCGTGTTCAATATCTAACACCCTACTCGAAAGGTTTAACCTGGAAGGAAGACGATTCAACGCCAATGTTCACCCGAATATATTAACTTTGTGCGGAACCAAGCGACACCATCTTGTGCTCGATGATGCCAATGGTAATAAGACCCCCTCAATACATTTCCGGGTACTACTAACAGAAAAAATCCCATCGTTAGACACCTCCCAAAGCGATGCGTCATCTGCATTCGAAAATGAAACATGGCCTAATTCATTGGTCAGCCTGTTCAACAGCGCCATGTTTATAGAACCAAATTTCTCTCTGTTCCAAGACCAATTCCAAGCTTCATTTAGAACTCTTTCTATCACATTACAGTCCCCATGTGAATGAAGATAATAAAGCGTATAGAATCTTTCTTTAAGCACCCATTACCCATCCAATTATCTAGCTAAAATAAAGTGTATCATGACCATTACCTAACTTCCTTCTAAAAATGTTTTCAGTGAGCAAACCCTTACTAATGTCATTACGAAAAAGAGAAACCACGTTGTAACAAAATCCCGAACTGCGAATGACACCACCATGTAAACCTACGCATACGCCATAGATAGATGCGATGATCTCAGCCCATTTAGATTCTGAATTTGATACAAAGAGCCATATCCATTTGTATAAAAAAGCATGGTTGGCTGCTTGAAGATTCCCCATCCCCAAAGAACCATGATCAAGAGATGATAGGGTTTGATTCCAACTAACCCATTGTATTTTACGTTAACCTTTCGAGTTAACCCCAAAGAATCTTGCTCGAATGCCATCAAGATCATTGAGAATCCCCTTCAGACACTTATATAATGAAAGAAAATAAAGACCAATACTCCCGAGCAACGATTTAAGCAAAGTTAATCGACCCCCAATATATAATAAATTTGCTTTCCAAGTTGAGAGACGTTTGTGGAATCTATCAATTAACGCCTTCCAACTAGCATTGCGATTCATACTAACACCAATGGGCAACCCTAAATAATGAAAAGGTAATGAACCTCGGATGCACCCAATATCCCTCTCAAAATCATCAGTTTCCACAAGAGTCACACCTATACCATATAAGTTGGATGTATTCAGGTTTATATTCAAGCCCGAGTAGTTAAAAAGTTATTAAAGACCGCTATAATTTTGTTCAAACTTTGCTTATCCCAATCCGAGATAACAATCGCGTCGTCTACATATAATAGATGTGAAATATCTATAGCATTAAAACCAATCGTAACACCCAAAATGGATCAGCGATTCACCTATTCTTCTAAAAGCAAATGTAGCCCTTCCATTATAATTAAAAATACTTATGGACTTAACGGTTCATCTTGATGGAACCCTTTTTGTACCTCAAATTCCCCCGTAGGACTACCATTAACCTTGAATGGAAGTGCGGGCCGAACGCAAACATATAAATATCCATTTATGACATGTCGGACCAAAACCTAAAATCTCTATCATAAATCAAAGAATGACCAGTTTACCGTGTCGTAGGCTTTCCCAAATTCGACTTTAAGAATCATCATCTTCCGTTTACATCTCTAGTATCATTCCATAGATTAATTTAGAATTAGAGGCCCGTCAAGGATTTGACGTCCTGCAATGTACGTCGTTTGCTCTTTGCTAATGACTTTACATATAACATTTGAGATGCGATTATCCAAAATCTTTGTGATTATCTAATATTGCACCCCAATTAACAAGATAGGTAGGTAGTGTTTAACAAAAATAGTTGTTGCAATTTTGGGATCAAAGTGGTGAAAGCCGAAAGAGCACCTCTTGGCATGCGCCTGCTGTTAAATGCATGCGTAATCGAAGAGATCAAATCTAACTTTATGAGATCCCAGTACATCTTCATAAAGGCAAATAATAGACCATCCAGTCCCAGTGCCTTGTTACTACTACAATCCTAAACTGCAGTTCAGATTTCATTTTCTAAGACTTCCTTTCCAATATGACGGTGTCCTCTTCAGATAAGCGAACAGTAGGGTGTAGCACTGGGGGATTAACAGTATGTATATTTCTAGAAAATTTGTCTGTGAAAAAAAAATAATCAAAAAATGCACACTTTACACGCTTTGAATCCGTCGCCCAATCTTCGTAAATAGAAATATCGTGAATCATTTGTATATTTCTACGATATTTAAGAATACCGTGGAAAATTTTTGAATTTTCATCACCTTCGACGTCCTATTTTACTCGAGCTTTTTGAGATTCTTCTGAGACTTTAATTCGATCCAGTTTACTACATAATGTTATTCGTTCCACCCTCTCAGAATCCGTGGCAGAACATGCATCGATAGAGATTTCAATTTCATTTAAACGATATGTAAATTCATTTTTCTATCTGGCATCGATACTCCTGTGATTCGTTGCCCATATTTTGATCTTGTTTTTCATGAGGTTGCATTTATCATGAAATGAATAGCCATCATCATCAGGCTAAGCTTCTCTTCAAATTCAGGAATACTTAACCAAGAATTAAAAGAATTTGAATGGAAGTGGTCCATTATCAACCTTTATATCCATGCGCAACATTGGGAGGTAATCGGACCACCCACATTGTAGTGCAACCAATTTAATATCGGAGAAAATATTAGACACATTAGAAGTGACTAATACTCAATAAATCCTACTCATTATCGTAACCGACTTGTTTAACCAAGTAAAACGGCTTCCCCCTATAAGTAAGTCAGACAAGGCCGATTCATCAGTAGACGAGTTAAAAACATGTGCTTCTTCCCGATTAAATGAAGAACCATAACGTTCACCTGCTTCTCGAAATTCATTCGTATCCCTGAACAAATCATGTTCTCCAACATAGTTATTCATAAAAATGTGTAACTGATTCCATAATAAAACCTTTTCATAAGAGTTTTGTGGGCCATAGATATTGTTGGCCCCTTGAATAATAACATGAATATTGTAGAGGAGGGGGGTTTAATACAATTCTTTTTGTTTAAACAGATTATAAGACAGTTAAGTGTTATTAAACATATAGTTAAATAAGAGCCTTGGATAATTTTTAATGTTATTCTTCTATTGATATGAATCTCATAGAATCACAAATGTTCAACGGCGGATAAACAGTTGGTTGATACAGATTACACCTATGTTTAGCTAAAGAGGATATCTTAAAGCTATTATAAGTTTGGACTATATTTAAATAAATCCACACCACTAAGTATTACAATAGTTGATACTTCTATTTATAGGAATCCTATTATCCATGTAATTGATCTATTGTCCATTGGTACATAGGATTTCTGTACTTGTAGAGACAACATCATCAGAGAGCGTGCTCTCTTTCTTTCCTCTTTGATAGCTAGTTTTAGAAACACCCCAATTCGGTATGGCACTACTATTTCAATTAACAAATAGAATGTTGTATTCCCTAGGTGTTGACAAAGTATTACACATGTCTGCATATGCGTTAAACTTCTGCATTCCTATGTGGTCTTGTAAGGTCACTTGTCAGCCACCGACACGTATCCTTTTCTGTTCAACTTTGTCTTCGACTTCTGTTGAATAGTACAATAGATGTAGACTACACAGAGAACTATTATGCTTGTAATAGAGCATAATTCATCTACGTGTTGTATGCTACTACCAGCTATGCTGGTTCTTCTACTGGTTCACTTGACCTTCATAATTTGTTGGGCACAAATCCTGTACTGGTTGAAGAATACTGTCTACCTTGTGCTGGTAGACTAGGCAGCATACTAAGACACTTGACACAGAAACAAATGATGTCTATACATGAACAAACCCCTTCTGGCTGCACATAACAACTTAGTGTATATAATTGTTATTTTTTCATAATTAAATACTTAATTATTTTAGGGACTCAACAATCTCCCCTATTTGATGATTACAAAACCTATGACTTATAAGAAAACACTAAATAAAGGACTTAATAAAAATAAGCAGTAACTTTGTCCCTTTTAGGTTATTTGGGATCTTTTGCTGAGTTATCTATATCTTATAAATTGATATGATTTTGAAGATTAACTCAGTTCACATTTATTATAAATATATACATTAATTTCAAGACAGTACAATGAATATAAATCAATACAAAAGATACATTTAAGCAACAGAAGGCAAGTCTTTCTTCTTTAGATAACCCTTCTTCTTTTACCTTTCAGGCTTCAGGGAACAGATCAGGCAAGTCTTCAGGCTTGAATACTGGAGTCTAAGGAGGTAGAATGATTGTGTCTCTTCTGAGTGGCCCACCAGTAGATTTCTTCTTCTTCTTTTTGGATAGTTCATCATCTACATTTACTACTGGTGCATTGCCATGTTTACCTGCCTTAGTGAATAGATCCTGTAATTCAGGGAGCAGTAACTTCCTGAGATTACTATATCCTTTACCAATGAAATAATGCAGCATCTCCATCCATTCTTGAAATCTAAATAATCTTAGATCTCTAAATTCCACCTTCTCATGGACATTATTATCTCTACTGATGCTGAAAGCTCTCTTTATTCCTCTGTGACACTTGATTATTATAGCAGGATTAGATCTCCTTGTCATTACATCAACATATCTGCTTCTGAGATGCTTATCAGTTAAGGCCCTTGTACGTGCAACCACTTGTGAGCTCACTTCTGGTGCCTTTTCAACAGCTTCAATTTTATCCAAAGCCTTGTTCTGTGTCTTAATAATGGCTTGTGCTAATTTAATTGATTTTGCTGCTTGAGCTCTATCAGCAGCCAATCTTTCTTTTTGTTCCCGAAGCCTTAATCTTTCAAGATACTCAGCATCATCCCTTGCTTGTTGTTCCAGTTGAACACTTAGAACATATTCATTCATTGTGATGTTCAAGGAACGTGCTGAGTGAATTAACTGCCTTCCAACATCTGTAGTTGTGAGGTTGCAGTATTGTTCAAGATCCATATCCAAATGTACATCTTCATAGAATAATGCTTTCTCCTAATTAGTGTGGAATCTGTGACGACCAGGAAATTTTTGACCAAATTTAAACATAATCTTAATATGAAATCGACACGATAAGTAAAGTCTGTAATATTGAAGTCTCAAAAACTTTGAACTGTATTCATGTACACATTTGACCTTTGACTGTCTCCGACGATTCACGAATAATTATTTAGAAATAAATATGTATATGTATTATAAATATAATTATGTATAATATTTTGATTTAATAAAATGTACATTAATTAATTGGAATCTAAAAAGTATATATAATGTTTTGAAATAATAAAATACAAATTATCATTAGAATTAATAATATACAAAATAATCAAGTGTTATAAAATTGAGTCTATATATGATTCCTGTATACAATAAATATTATATTGTGATATATATAAATTATATAAATATTAAATAAGTTATTATATAATATAAGTATTACATAGTTAATAATGTGTAATATATATATATATATATATATATATATATATATATATATATATATATATATATATAAAATTTAAATTACAATATAAGATATAGTTATTATATTAATAAATATCACTTATATTATTAATAATGATATTAGTACTATCAATATTATTAGTTTAATATATAATATATACGAGATTTGATAAGCTTAAGCTGTTATATCAAATATTATTAGTATTACTTTCATTATTATTATTAATGTTAATACCAATATTAATATATGTATTATAAGTTTATATATAAAAGTTGAAACTGGTAACTTGTTATATCATAATTATTATTTGTATTATCATTAGATATTACTATCATTAAAAATCATTATTATTATCATTAATAATAATAATAATATTATTATTATTATTATTATTATTATTATTATTATTATTATTATTATTATTATTATTATTATTATTATTATTATTATTATTATTATTATTATTAAAATTATTGTATCATTAGTATTATTAGAATTATTATTATTACTTATATATATAATGATTATTAATATTGATTAGATATTATATAAGTACTGATATAAATACATAATAGATAAATAAGTAAATACAGAAATACAAATACAGATATAATTACAGATGCAATTACAGATAAAAGCAGATATATTCTTTTATGCGTATGTACTTGTTATCTATCCTTATCTGTTGTTTTATTTTCTTCTGTCTCTCTGTTTACTTGTGATTATATGTCGACTTCATATCCTCATAAGTCAATCAATCGAATCTCGTTATCAGACTCAAATCCATCAAATGCTTCACCTTTATTCTCAATTATCAATTTCAATTAATTCAATCTAGCAAATTAATCAGAAATTAAAAAAAAAACAGAACGCAGGTACGTTATCTGTTCTTGTTTCAATCTCAAATTACTCGACTTCGAATTAAATTCCAAAAAGTAATAATGCAGATATGTTTTGAAAACGAATCCAAATTCGTGAGTCAAAGTTTTGAAAACAAAAGTCAAACGAATCGTTTATGAGGAAATTAGAACCCGTTTTTATGTCTCAAGTTAAATTGATGATTTAGAAACTTTCTAGGAGTGATTTAGGACATATCTTATGAAGAATTTACGGCATAAAAATGTTTAGATTTTAAAATCACCATTTGAGTTCATAAAGTGTTCTTCGAGTATTTTGCTGCTGTTTAATTTTTTCCCCTTGCTGTCGATCAAGATATTCCACACCCTTGTTTCTGTTTCGTTTGTAATTCCAAAAACCCAATCAAATTTTATTCGCTAATATGATTGATTTCTGAGTTGGTCGATTTGAATATGAAGAATAGGAAGGAAGAACAGATAAAGATAAGCGATATATATATTTTTTTCCTGAGATATAAATCAGAACTGAATCAGATGGAGTATTGGTTAGGGTGTTTATTGGGGAACGAGAGGTCTCGGGTTCGAGCCCGATCAGGGGCAATTTTTTTTACAAAGGCTTTCTAAAGGGTTCGTGAATCCAAGGTCAACCCTACATTGTTTAATATAGTCATATGTATTTTTACTACAAAATACATTAGGTGAGTTTCATTTGCTCCCTTTTTAAATGCTTTTGCAATATATATTTTTGGGACTGAGAATACATGTGCTGCTTTTATAAATGTTTTACGAAATAGACACAAGTAATCGAAACTACATTCTATGGTTGGATTATCGAATCGAATATCACCCCTTTTAGCTTGGTAGCCTAAGAATTAGGGAACATACACCATAATTGACACGAATCCTAAAGGTAGATCTACGGGCACTAACACCCCCATACTGGAAAATGGTATGCTTTAGTACTTCGAGTTTATATTATACAGATGGATTTCTGTTTTGGGGATATTCTATATGCATGATGTTAATGTGGGTTATCCGGTGTTCAATCCATATGAATGATTTTTAAACACTTACGAGTGTATGATTATTGAATAAAGGAAATCTTGTGGTCTATTAAAATTATGGAAATGATTGATTTCGATAAACTAATGAACTTACCAACCTTTTGGTTAACACTTTAGAGCATGTTTATTCTCAGGTATGAAAGAAATCTTCCGCTGTGCATTTGCTCATTTTAGAGACACTACTTGGAGTCATTCATGACATATTTCAAAAGACATCACATTCGAGTCATTGAGTTCATCAAGATTATTATTAAGTCAATTATAATTGGATATATTATGAAATGGTATGCATACTGTCAACTTTCGATGTAATGAAAGTTTGTCTTTCAAAAATGAATGCAATGTTTGTAAAATGTATCATATAGAGGTCAAGTACCTCGCGATGTAACCAAATGTAATGTATTCGTCTAGATGGATTAGGACGGGTCATTAGAGTTGGTATCAGAGCGGTGGTCTTAGAGAGCCAGGTCTTGCATTAGTGTGTCTAACTAGTAGTTGTTAAGATGCATTAATAAGTCTGGACTTCGACCGTGTTTGCATGTCAAAAGTTTTGATTATCATTTCTAGTCGGAAATCATCTGCTTATCATCCTTAGGAAATTACCTGCTTATCATTCTTAGTCTAGACACATCTTACTGCATTGATTGCATGAATAGTGTATAGATAAATTCATATCTTAGCGTATCTGCTAATCCATATCTTAGCGTATCTGTTACTGTAGACTTTATCTGACACGTTTCCTTAAATCCTTCCGTAATCTACGGGATCTTTTGTACTATGTATAGGTATTCTATGTAATTAGAATATCATCCGGTATCGGAAAATCATTTCATATTGAAAAACCCTTTACTCAATCATATGAAATGGAACTCGCCACTAGTTTAAGTTCCTCGGATTCTGACAGCTATTCCGATATGGAAACACACTTGAGCTCTGAAAGCAGTACAACCAGAATGGATCAACAATTAGTCATCTTCAATTCTGAATGAATTAGGATGGGTTCGTAGTCGACTTAATCAATGGAGACGAGAAGAAGGCGATCCTTTCCACCAACCGAATTTGCCTCTTGGCGAAGAACCTGAAGCACTTACCGGTGAACCTATCCGAAACACCATTTTCACCCTCATTTCCTGAACATCTCGCCATGATTATATACTATCTCAAATTTAAAACCTTATACATCCGCTCGTTTCAACCGACGATCATCCCGGAATAATAAGTCAACGAACTTCGCGCTCGAGTAATCAATTTGGAAAATATGGTGCAAAATTTACCAGCTTCAGCAACATCATCGGCACCAACAGTACCATCAGTAACAGCACCAGTACCCTCAACAATCCATGCCTCAACATCTCATTCTGTACCTCGATTATAATCATTATACTACGTATCGTTCTACATCATTTATCTTCGTTCCACCTGGAAATTATGTAACCTCTAATGTTTTAGAGATTATGTATTTTAGAACTAACGATAAAGCAAATGAGATTAATATCATATTAACTCATTAAATCCATGATTACATCTGAAGAAAATATATATGTATATATATTTTCATAAAGATTGTAATTAAAAATTCTTTTGTGCAAACTATTAATGGTAAAAATATTTTAACGGGTAGATAATACCCGAGGAATATTTAGATTTCACATTAATAAGTTACACTGTACATTCTTCGAATCTGATTCAATAGTCAATTACTATCCTACTTACATCCACATATATATATGTATCCGTTCACCTTAGAATAACCATTTTCATTCAATTTCATATTTGGATTTTGACCTATCAGAATCCAACAAGTGGCATAATGAAGAAAACATTGGACAAAATAAAATTTGTTAGAAACAAACAAATTAACTATGAGAAATTTTATTAAGAATCCACGCTAACAAAATCCTAGCTAACTGTTCCTAGCTAACTGTTAATTCCTTATTACATTTTATTTATCGCAATTTATTTATCGCAATTTAATTATCGCAATTTTAATTCTCGCAATTTTATTTATCGTCATTTAATTTCTGTTTTTTATTTTACGCACTTTATTTATCGTCATTTAAATACTGTTATTTACGCATTTTAAATATCGGGACACGTATACAAGGTTTTGACATATCATATCGACGCATCTATATATATTATTTAGAATAATCATAGACACTCTATATGCAGTAATGCTTGAGTTAGCTATACAGGGTTGAGGTTGATTCTACAATAATATATATACTTTGAGTTGTGATCGAGTCTGAGACATGTATACAATGGGTCACGATACGCATTAATTAATTCGAAAATTATATATGAATTATTGAATTACTAGCTGTGGACTACTAACTGTGGACTACCAATATTGGACAATTAAAAATGAATTAAAATATTGATTATAACATATGAAACTAAACAATTCTTCAAGTTTGCCACTTGATTTCATCTGAAACCTCATTTGTATCTTAACTATTACAATCTGCGTTCAAATCTTTCATGATTCTTGGAAACACCTCAATTGAGAGGATGAACCAACCGCACTTCATCTACGGAAGAAAAGATTGATGCATATAGTTATGCATCTGAAAAACTCTCAGAAACTGAGTAAACGTTTAAAACGTAGCTGTGCAAATTCCTTTAGTGTTATTATTACCGAAAAATAACTTTGCAACTCCTGTTCGAAATAGCATGCTTTGTCACAGCTCCAACAAGTCAACTTCGACTATTCGTTCGAAACAACCTTATTATAACCTTGATATATATGCGTCCTCTTTTATTGTTACCGGGGAACCTTTTATATTCCACCATATTACCATCAGCGTTTAATCATCTAAAAATACAATTTTCTTGAAACCACCTCGGATTGATAACTGATGACTCAGATATGGTAGCATTAAATGCAGAGGAAACAGCAAAATCGTAGATGGTCTAAACGGCCAAAAGTTTGATGATAAAGAATGGAATGTTGGGAACGCTCGATAGAAAATTTGGTATTGAAAAACAGATTGAGCTAACCATGAAGGAGACCAAGGCCAAATACAAGTATCATACCATATATTTAAAGAAACCAGGAAATTCTGGATTCGATGAAACCTTCAACGAATATCTTGCTCCGAAGTCATGTTAAAATCTTGTGGAAATTTTTTCTTCATCAACCTTCGAACTTAGAAATTCCAAAATATCATCATAAATATCTTCGAAATTTCTGAGGATATTTCCATAAATATTCTCGTCTGAAATTATATACCTCTTCGTGCTTCCTGTGTTCCATTTTATTGGAAACTTCTGCAAAATCTAAGTTTAATTTATGAATGAACTCTGGAGAAATGTAAAGAAATTGATGCATGAGTTAGTATATAATATAATGACACTTGATCAACGTGATTATATTACAGTAAATCATGCTGAGTTTCTAATGGAACGTGATGATTCACAGTTTATAACGTCATCATGTGCCATGTTACATAACTCTTTCATTCTACTTAACCTCTGAAAACATCAAGAAAATATTTCTCTTGATGATTCGGTCTTTTCCGTGATTCTGAAAAAATCGACAAATCAAATCGTGCTATTACCTTTCCTTTTTGCAAAGTATATTACGATTATTCGAAACTTTACAGTTACGAATTCTGGACCGTTACTCGCTTGACTTAAAGTCGGGAAGAAGAAACAAAAGCACGAAACTTCGAAATATAAGAGAAAATATAAAGCCCAATAACAACACGGAGGTTACAAATAGTGGATATTAATACGAATAGCAATATAAAGACACGATAGAATTAAGAATAGTATCACCCCAAGGTAATAGTAGAAGTAAACAGATTCTTCTGGTGAAAGATTGAAAAGAAGGATGATAGAAATGATAATTAGGAAAATATCAAGGATCAGAACTGGATTAAGCATTCTCACAATCTTTTGGATGTATGAACTAAGAAAGAAAGTATAGGAATGGTGAGAATAATGGAACGAAAGAGTTTAATTTATAATGGAAATATCAGACAGAGTAATCGAGGCAGATCACCGTATTTAATTATAGAGATCTTAATTTCATTACTCGTCGAAGAATCAAATCTTTTAAGATTTTGAAGATTTTCTTTAAATCCCTTGAATTCTAGAATTCAACAAAGACAACGTCAAAAGTTAAGACGCACCTTATTTTCTAAATTCAACCATGACTACGTCAAAAGTTAAGACGAACCTCTATTTCTTTATTTCCTTATTTTATGATAGCTTCGCTCGTACTCTTCACATAAACGAATTGCTTTATCCATATTACTCTATGGAGATAAAACTCTATTTTATCAACTCATATTGGTCATAAAAACATTTTTTTGTTAGCCATGACCACCTCACTCAAATTTCGGGACGAAATTTCTTTAACGGGTAGGTACTGTGACGACCCGGAAATTTTAGACCAAATTTAAACTTAATCTTAATATGAGATTGACACGATAATCAAAGTCTGTAATATTGAAGTCTCAAAAACTTTGAACTGTGTTCTTGTATACATTTGACCTTTGACTGTCTCCGACGATTCACGAACAATTATTTAGAAATAAATATGTATATGTATTATAAATATAATAATGTATAATATTTTGATTTAATAAAATGTACATTAATTAATTGGAATCTAAAAAGTATATATAATGTTTTGAAATAATAAAATACAAATTATCATTAGAATTAATAATATACAAAATAATCAAGTGTTATAAAAATGAGTCTATATATGATTCCTGTATACAATAAATATTATATTGTGATATATATAAGTTATATAAATAATAAATAAGTTATTATATAATATAAGTATTACATAGTTAATAATGTGTAATATATATATATATATATATATATATATATATATATATATATATATATATATATATATATATTAAATTTAAATTACAAGATAAGATATAGTTATTATATTAATAAATATCACTTATATTATTAATAACGATATTAGTACTATCAATATTATTAGTTTAGTATATAATATATACGAGATTTGATAAGCTTAAGCTGTTAAATCAAATATTATTAGTATTAATTTCATTATTATTATTAATGTTAATACCAATATTAATATATGTATTATAAGTATATATATAAAAGTTAAAACTGGTAACTTGTTATATCATAATTATTATTTGTATTATCATTAGATATTACTATCATTAAAAATCATTATTATTATCATTATTATTATTATTATTATTATTATTATTATTATTATTATTATTATTATTATTATTATTATTATTATTATTATTATTATTATTATTATTATTATTATTATTATTATTATTATTATTATTGTATCATTAGTATTATTAGAATTATTATTATTACTTATATATATAATGATTATTAATATTGATTAGATATTATTTAAGTACTGATATAAATACATAACAGATAAATAAGTAAATACAGAAATACAAATACAGATATAATTACATATGCAATTACAAATAAAAGCAGATATATTCTTTTACGCGTATGAACTTGTTATCTATCCTTATCAGTTGTTTTATTTTCTTCTTTGTCTCTGTTTACTTGTGATTATATGTCGACTTCATATCCTCATAAGTCAATCAATCGAATCTCGTTATCAGACTCAAATCCATCGAATGCTTCACCTTTATTCTCAATTATCAATTTCAATTAATTCAATCTGGCAAATTAATCAGAAATTTAAAAAAAAAAATGCAGGTACGTTATCTGTTCTTGTTTCAATCTCAAATTACTCGACTTCGAATTAAATTTTAAAAAGTAATAATGCAGATATGTTAGGAATCGTTCATTCAATCTTTCTGTAAAATATCATATTCCAATTTTTCAAAACGAATCCAAATTCGTGAGTCAAAGTTTTGAAAACAAAAGTCAAACGAATCATTTATGAGGAAATTAGAACCCGTTTTTATGTCTCAATTTAAATTGATGATTTAGAAACTTTCTAGGAGTGATTTAGGACATATCTTATGAAGAATTTACGGCCTAAAAATGTTTGGATTTTAAAATCTCCATTTGAGTTCATAAAGTGTTCTTCGAGTATTTTGCTGCTGTTTAATTTTTTTCCCCTTGCTGTCGATCAAGATATTCGGCACCCTTGTTTCTGTTTCGTTTGTAATTCCAAAAACCCAATTAAATTTTATTCGCTAATATGATTGATTTCTGAGTGGGTCGATCTGAATATGAAGAATAGGAAGGAAGAACAGATAAAGATAAGCGATATATATATATTTTTTCCTGAGATATAAATCGGAACTGAATCAGACGGAGTATTGGTTAGGGTGTTTATTGGGGAACGAGAGGTCTCAGGTTCGAGCCCGATCAGGGGAAACTTTTTTTTACAAAGGCTTTCTAAAGGGTTCGTGAATCCAAGGTCAACCCTGTATTGTTCAATATAGTCATATGTATTTTTACTACAAAATACATTAGGTGAGTTTCATTTGCTCCCTTTTTAAATGCTTTTGCAATATATATTTTTGGGACTGAGAATACATGCGCTGCTTTTATAAATGTTTTACGAAATAGACACAAGTAATCGAAACTACATTCTATGGTTGGATTATCGAATCGAATATCACCCCTTTTAGCTTGGTAGCCTAAGAATTAGGGAACAGACACCCTAATTGACGCGAATCCTAAAGGTAGATCTACGGGCACTAACACCCCCGTACTGGAAAATGGTATGCTTTAGTACTTCGAGTTTATATTATACAGATGGATTTCTGTTTTGGGGATATTCTATATGCATGATGTTAATATCGGTTACCAGGTGTTCAATCCATATGAATGATTTTTAAACACTTGCGAGGGTATGATTATTGAATAAAGGAAATCTTATGGTCTATTAAAATTATGGAAATGATTGATTTCGATAAACTAATGAACTCACCAACCTATGAAAGAAATCTTTCGCTGTGCATTTGCTCATTTTAGAGATACTACTTGGAGTCATTCATGACATATTTCAAAAGACATTGCATTCGAGTCATTGAGTTCATCAAGATTATTATTAAGTCAATTATAATTGGATATATTATGAAATGGTATGCATGCTGTCAACTTTTGATGTAATGAAAGTTTGTCTTTCAAAAACGAATGCAATGTTTGTAAAATGTATCATATGGAGGTCAAGTACCTCACGATGTAACCAAATGTAATGTATTCGTCTAGATGGATTAGGACGGGTCATTAGAGAATCTATGGCCACTGTTTTTCAAATAGACACCAACATCAATGTTTAACTCTAGAGCATCAATGTAGAATTGTTGATCAAGAGGATGATACAACATTCTAATTTGGCAAATTCTTTCAGCTTTCTTGGCTGCTTTCCTACTTAGCCATTCATCAATAGTGATTTGTAGCATGTGAGCTTCCCTTTCATCTGGATTCATTCTTCTAGGATCAGGCATTCTGTGTACAACTGCTTCATCTTCCCAAGTGGTATGCTTGTCATTCTTCTTTGGGGAAGATGGAGGATATGAATAAGGTAGTTAAGTTGTGCCAGAAGGACCAACTGGTTCATAGTGATGAAGATCACCCAATATCCTATCAAAGTCAGCACGATAAACTGCAGGTAGAGGAGATAAGACAAAGGTAGAATCACCATTACCCCAGACAGTAAAATTTGCAGCAGCAAAATCATCATCAGTATTAGAACCTAGCTCATCCTCCTTTACTGGGTCTTCAACACTTCTTTCACCCAGCAACACACTTATGGCTAGATCTTCAATCACAACACTCCTTGTTGTGTCTTCACTACCAGCTAACTGATTATTATCAGCTGGTACAACATTTTCCACAGTACTTTCATCAGCTTTCTCGAATAAGGATTCTTTCCTTAGGGGCTGGTTATCCCTAGGGGCAGATTTCACCCTTTTTGTGTCAATAGGCTTGGGTTCAGGTGATGGTTCTTGTGTTAGTACTGGTTCTTGTGTAGGCAAGAGGGGAGTTAAAGTAAGTTACTCCCCTTCAGTAGCAGACTGAGTTGTCTCTACTGGCTTCTCTTCATCATCAGAACCATCACCTAGTCGTGCTGGAGTTGCTGGTTGTTTAGGAATTGCTGGTTAAGCTGATTTGCTGGTTTTCATTCCACCAGCTATTCATTGCATGAATACATCTATTTTCTCTTTTCTAGACCTTTCAGATTGCAAATACTTTTGAAGTCCTTCAACAGTGATATTCCATATCCTTTTAGCTCTCTCAGCATACAACTTAGCCTTCTTTTTGACATACTTAACCATAAAGTTAGCATCACTTTTCTGTTGAGCCTTTTTGTGTTGATTAATGCTAAGAATCTGGTTGTGAATATCTAATAGTTCACCAGAGAGACTTCTGCGATAGTCAATTCTCTTCTTCTTCTTTTCATTATAAGTCTCAAACTTGGTATTGAAGGCATCATTGAGTTCACTGGGCTTACTGCCAGAACCATTATCATCATCAGATGTGTCGGGTATGCTCAGTTGAGATTCACCAGCACCCCTAGCACCTGCTTTAGTATGAGCCTTGCTGTTCTTAGGGCCAGTATTTCCTTGACCATTACCATCACCATCACCATCACCATCACCATCTCTCCTCTTCCACTGCTTAGAAGCTTTTTCATGCTCATGCTCCCCCTCAGATTGTTTTCTCTTCTTTGATTTCTTCTCCCCATTTTGTCATCAGCAAAGGTTGAATTAGAGCCAGAGGGAACAATTACTTCAAGGTCACTATCAGAATCAGCTTTTGACTAAGCAAAGTTGTTCCAGTCAGCATCAGCTAGAGAGAGGTTAGCACCTGGATCAACACCACGTTGTTTGGGACAAAGATTTGAAGTTCGAACTTCATTTCTAGCTACACCCATGGTAATTCTATCAACATTAGCTCAAACATCAGTTTGAAGTTCAGCCATCCTATGTAGAGTCTCAACAAGACAAAGATAAGCAGAAACATGAACCATGTAGCCATTTTGTATTCACAATTTTCAAGCCTCTCCTCAAGCACCATGTTTTCTTCATTCAGAACATGAACCCTTGATCTTTCTAGTTCCAGTTCCTCTTGAAGTTTGGTAATGTGAGCAACATGTTCATTATGAGACCGAATGCGTTGATTAATTTCATTTCTTGATCATGGCATCTTTTGATTTCCGAAATTGCAAGATCATCAAATGCATTGGTCTGACACAGTTGTGCTTCAATAGTAGATGTGGTGAGGTTACCAGCAATCTTAGGTAACTTTCCCACTGAATGGACAATAGTGTCCTTAATGGTCTTTTGCACATAGGGTGTGATTTTTGAAACAGTAATGTAGACTGCCAGGGTAGATAACCCTTCCATCTCAGCAACATCCAGTCCGCTGGTTGGTGGTGGTGGAGTAACAGAAAAATTAGCTTGACTTGGAATAGTTATTTGGGGTGGTAGAGGTGGAAGGTCATCATCATCAGACTCATCACCATGATTACCATCATTTTTACCTTCACCTGAAGGCTTAGAACCACTAGTATTCTTATCAGCAGATTCAGCATCATCTGAATCAAGATCCACTGGTTTGTCTTTGGAACTAGTAGTATTATCAGGAACTACTGGCTCATCCTTACCAGTACCTTTACCAGCATCACCATCAGAAGAAGAAGATGATGAAGAAGAAGATGATGAATTAGAAGGTACTGGCGAATCGGGAACATCTTGTATAGTGACCTTACCAGTGTTAAGAACAAGCTGAAACTTGAGAGGCCTCCAATGTCCAGGCCATGAAGAAGTAGTAGGAGGCATACCAAAATACTGATAGTATGGCTGCTTATTGATATTGTCAAGCGTGGCCAGCCTTTCAAACACTTCTTCCCTAGCTATCCAGCTTTTGAATCAGTTCCACTAACTCTTAATCAGGTAACTTGTTGGCTATAACCAGGGCACTCTGTGGATCTATGGTTAGCTATTCAACTAGTTATGCAATCTTTGGAGCAATGGTTACTCCCTTATAGACAAACTTGGCAACAACCTCATCTAGATCTGGTACTCTAAGTACAAACTCGGGCATTTGTGTAGTAGTAGCACCCTTAGAAGATTCATCTTTAACATTAGTGTCAGTACCAGTATCCACACTTGCATCCTTGGTACCAGCATCAGGGGCCTTATCAGTGATGACCATAGTACCACCTGCATTTGGAGTAATGGTTTCAAAAACCGTGTCATCAGTATCAAGAGTAGTAGTAGCAATTGGTTGATCATCAACACCCTTAGACCCAGTATCACCCTTAGACTCAGTATCTGGTGCCTCATCAGAAACAATAATATGACCAACATCATTGACAAAGATGAAATGCCTGGGAATAGAAGCATCAATACCAGTATCTTGAATACCACCAGCAAAGATAGCATCAATATCCATAGCATCAGAAGCAACTACATCATCAGCAACGGTTTGTTCATTGGTATTGGGAGTAACAGAAGGAATGACCACCACATCAGCATTAGCCATCTCCTTATTAACATTAGAACCAGTTGGACCAGCACCAACATCATCACCAATACCAGCAGAATCACCAGCACCAACACTAGCACCAGTATAGAAAAAGGGATTCCTTTCAATCACTTCATCTTCTATGTCCTCTACACTATAAATAGCTGAAACATTGGAACATTTTAAGTTAGAAAAAGTAGAACCAAATAAATTTGACTCAACAATTGTATCTGATGTTGGTCTCTGGGGAAAAACTTGTGTTTTAGTTAGCCCTTCGATTGAGATAGAGTTTGGTATCTGTAAGTGCAGCTGTGACTGTGCTAGCTCATTTTCAACATATGTTGACTCGGATTGTGTAAGATTTTTATCTGGTTTAGATAGATCTGTGTGACTCTTATTATGATCCAAGTTGTAACTAGGCTGTGCTGTAGCCTGAGCTGGTTCAACACGATGAGGACCCAGCTTAAGTCTGCTTTGGGGGTCAAGTATGTTCTCTGTTGGTTGTAATGTCAGCAGAGGATATTTCTTGAAGTATGTTTTTGAAAAATGTGGGAGTGCCTGGTTAGAGAAATATGGGTTGCTATTCATCTTAACATTAGTTTTAAAACCAGTCCACTTAGGAGCAAAGGTTATATCTTTAACTCCACTTTCAACAATGTCAGCAGATAAAATATTTTGAATTATGTTAGAGATTGCTGCTGATTGGTCTAGAGACGCACCAGGTTCCATAGCCATCTCCTTTTCAGGAACAACAGTTGAGACTGGTGCTTTTTCTCCTTTAGAATGCTTGGAGCCAGCTTTTGAGCGTTTATATTTTCCTGTTACCAAAAAATGGATGAGCAACGGATTCCAAAACTAGAAGTGGATAGTTAGTATATAAGACTAGGGTTGTTCTTTATTATCAGAGAGCACTAGATTCTAATACAAATATCGCTTTACCAGTATATGCGACAATGTATATTCCAGTTGTGGTAGCTAGCTTCTTCTTGCGTATAGCTGGCTTTCGCTGGGATCCCTCCCCCTAAGCTGGTGCATGTCCAGAGGCAGTTAAAACAATAGATCCACCCTTAGCAGCTAGGTACTGGAGCATTGCTGGTGACGGACCAGTATGTGGAGTAGCTGGTGCTTCTTTTGGCATCCCCCCTTGTTTCAATTTTAGGTCAATTGAGGGATCAATGCTGCTCCCATAAACAACACCCACTTCACTTTCAAATACAAGACTTAAAAATCTTGGGAAGGGGATCAATTCACTTCTTGTTGTTGCAACAGCCATCTCCTTTAATCTTGTATAAATTTCAGTAGCATAGTCAATATTTCGATTGAAGATCAAACCATGACCAATCTTTAGCTCATACTCAGAGCACCGGTCAAAACTACTAGATTTTTGACTCATACACTGAGTCAGTACACCAAAGAAGTAATTCTACAGAGGTGGCATGTTTTTCCTTAAACGGTTGTGAGCAGTAACTCCTCCTTCATACTTAATGAACCTTAACACCTCTCTCCTAAACTCATCACCCGTTGGAGAATCGACAAATGGTCCAGCTGGCAGTTGGAGAGCTCGTCGAATAACATCTACAGTAATGAATCAGGATAGGGTTTTAGTCACCATGCCTCGAATGCATGGAACACCCATAGAAGTGGTGGCAAGTGTTGTTGTATACCAGATTCTGCCAAGACAGGCAGGGTAGAATTGAGAAGAAACTCCTAGAATAGATCTAGCAATTGGGGAGTGCTTCAGGTACTCGATGATGGATTCATATCCCACATTTGCCTTTGATTTAGAATCGAGAGGGAGTGAGAAGAATTGCCTCTAGAAAGGCGAATACAATCATAGGTATGTGCAAGTTCAGCCCTAACCAGGCTTGGATGAAGAGTAAATAAAGCTTGTGGTTGGGGTTCCTCTTGCTGTTGTTGTGGTTCATCTTGCTGTTGTGGTTGTTGTTACTATTGTTCGTCAGGTTGGTTCTGGATGGGTTGTTGTTGTTCTGTCATTAGAATTGAAGAAGATGAATGTTTGAAGGTTTGAAGATTTGGTGATTTTGAGAGAATGGGAATTTTGAAAGTTGAATAACCTAAGGGTAAAATGGAAAGTGAATCACCTTATTTAACCATTCAGATTGGCTAAAAAAGTGCAGGAGAGAGAAAATGGCAGCTGTCGTCTGCAGGCGCGTGGGCAGATGTGATAGTCTGGCATGTTTTCGAGGGACATCAGACTGTTGATATGACGTTTAATCGGCTTGAACACTCATGACTTCCATTAGACATTAAATGTAGTAGGTTTGAATTCAAATTTGAGAAGTTAAATACCACGAGATAATATTTGTAGTTAATACAAAATTCCTTTGTTATATTTAATATGTCCTGAATTTAATTTAAATCATTAAAATTAAATGAGGTCTATTTAAAGGTATCAATTTAATGTTGTGAGCTATTTATTGCTTCATTTTACAAACTTTTGACCAATTAAAAGACATTGTTATGCTGGGTTGTCTGCATACAGGCAGTAGACAACAAAGTATGTCATACAGGTTTGCCCTATATGCTGTTGGACCAGCATAAAAACAAAGTTGTCTTTTATTTTAAAGGTTCCAGCATACCCATCTCAAAGATAAGATAGGTAAAACTTTTCTCATCTAAGGGCTTTGTAAATAGATCTGCTAGCTGTTGATCCGTTGATATGAAGTGCAGCTCCACATTTCCTTTTTGAGGATGATCCCTTATGAAGTGATATCGAACGTCAATATGCTTGGTCCTTGAGTGCATCACAATATTGTTAGTAATGGTAATGGCACTGGTGTTATCACATTAGATTGGAGTCTTTGTAACATTAACACCATACTCCTTCAGCTGGTTTTGCATCCATAGTACTTCAGCAGTACAACTTCAAGCATAAAATATTCTACTTCAACTTAGATGTGGACACAGTATTTTACTTTTTGCTGGTCCAGCTGACTAGCCTACCACCCAGTAACTGGCAACCACCAGGAGTACTTTTTCTGTCTATTTTAAAACCTGGAAAGTCAGCATCGGAATACCCAATTAGTTCATAATCTGGTCTTTGGGATACCATAGACAACATTTGGGAGGACCCTTTAGATACCTAAATATCCTTTTCACTTCAAACGGGTGTGACTCTTTAGGATTAGCTTGATATCTGACACAAAGATATGTGGCAAACATAATGTCTGGTCTGCTGGCTGTAAGAAAAAGTTGGGACCCAATCATACCTCTATATTCAGTGATATTGACTGGTTCACCATTGGGATCAACATCTATTTTAATGGATGCTGCAACTGGAGTCCCTATATCTTTTAAATAAGTCAGATCAAATTTATTTAACATATCATTGATATATTTATCTTGACTTACAAAAATTCCATCATAAAGTTGTTTGATTTGTAATCCAAGAAGGTATTGCATATCTCTTTGTAAACTCATCTCATATGTCTTTGACATAAGTTTTGAAAATTTTTGACAATGTTTTTCATTTGTAGAACCATCTATCTCTTTTGAGAATAGAGTGGTATCAATTGTTCCAACTTTAAAATCTAAACCGGTGAGATTAGGGATGGCAATGGTCACCCGATCCAGTGGATATCCACCCGATCCACCCGCTTCGTGATGGATATGGATGAACCTAAATGGATATGGATGAACATAAATGGATATGGATATGGACAAGGATGAAAAGTTTCATCCATGGATATATCCATTGCCACCCGAAATACATATACAAATACATAAATATAGATATATGCTTACATATTTACAATTACAAGTTCATTTACCGTTAGATTTACATTATGCTTTCAACAATATAATGAAATAACTATAATATATTACAATAAAATACGTATATCTAACAAAATAAACTTACAAATTTCATATTTAATTTTTCATAATCTATGTTTTATAGCAAATTTAACAAATTTTGTTATATATTCGACAAAGATTACATATTTTTATGGATAAATTTTAATTATGTCATGTTATACTTATTTTTGCTATACTACGTTTTTATTTTAATCGCATATTAAAAAAATATTATAACATTTTTGTTTAAATCCATTGGATATCCATTAACCCGCTTAATCCACTGGATATGGATATGGATGGATGATCTGAAATGAAATGGATATAGATATGGATATGGATGAACAAAAACTAAATGGATATGGATATGGATACGCCATCACCCGATCCATATCCGATCCATTGCCATCCCTAGGTGAGATACGCATGAAATGTCTCATACCATGCTTTTGGTGCCTGTTTTAGGCCATAAAGAGCTTTGTCTACCTTATAGACATGGTTTGGATATTGACTTCTTACAAAACTAGGAGGCGGCTTGACATAGACTTCTTGCAGCTTCTCATTGAGAAAGGCAGATTTGACATCCATCTGGAATACTTTAAAGTTCATATGAGCAGCAAAGGCTAAGAATATTATGATTGCTTCCATCCTTGCTACCGGTGCATAAGTTTCTCCATAATCGAATCCTTTTTCTTTCCTAAACCCTTGAGCTACCAATCTAGCTTTGTTTCTGATCACAATCCCATCTTCATCCATCTAGTTCTTAAAAACCAACTTGGTACCAATGATTTTCTTCTCATCATCATCAGGTTTGGGTACCAATGTCCATACCTTATTCCTATCAAACTAAGAGAGCTCATCTTACATAGATCCTGCCCACCTAGGATCTTTTAATGCTTCTTAAGGACATGTAGATTCAATGGTAGACACAAAATTCACATGCATACAAAAGTTACGGGTTGCATCCCTTCTTGTTTTAACTCCACTAGCCAGATTTTCAATTATCTGCTCAATTGGATGCTCTTTAGTCCATCTTGTGTTATGAACAGGAGAGCTTGAGCTTAAACACACATCATCATGACCATCAGTTAGTTCAGTAGTATGCACAGCAATAGGAGACTACTACACATTATTTGTGGAGCCAGTACCAAACTGTGATCCTTCAGAACCAGTGGACCTCTACCCAATTTGTAGTACTTCAGTAGAGCTAGTAGGTCCAGTTGGTTTAGACACAGATGGTACAGAATATTCCATCTCATTTTCAGAGAACCCATCATCATGGATTGGTGAGGGAACTGCTGCTGGTTCTTCTTCTTCATCAAGAGCTTGTTGAGTAGGCTCTTCAAATAGTAACTCTTCATCTTCTTGACCAGAAGATAAGGTAGGGGTTGTTTCATCAAAGGTAACATTTATTAATTCTTCAAAACATCCCTTCTTTTGTTGTAGACCCTATATGCCTTTGACATGTTGGAATATCCAAAAAATATTCCTTCATCAGCATTAACATCAAACTTGCCAAGATGATCCTTATTGTTTAGAATGAAACAGGGAGTGCCAAATACATGAAGAAATGAAATTAAGGGTCTTCTTCATTTGAGAACTTCATAAGCAGTTTTTTGATGTCTTTTCACTATTAAAGATCTATTCTGGGTAAAACAAGCAGTATTCACAGCTTCTGCCCAATATGAATTTTTTAACCCAGACTCAGCTAGTATAGATCTTGCTGCTTCTATGAGAGTTCTATTCCTTCTTTCTGCAACACCATTTTATTGAGGTGTTTTCACAGTAGAAAAGTCCTGTGAAATTCCCTTGTCAGCACAAAATTGTTCCAGTGTTTCATTTCTGAATTCTGTACTATGATCACTTCTAAGTAGCTTCACCAGTTGCCCATTTAATAACTCCATTCTTTTGATAAATTTAATAATTTCATCAAGAGCTTCACTCTTTTGCTTCAAAAATAATACCCAAGTGTATCTGGAATATTCATCAACAATAACCAGTGTATACCTCTTCCCACTATAGCTGGCAACATTAACAGGAACAAAGAGATCCATATGAAGTAGGTGAAATAGTTTCTCAACAGATGAAATCTGCTTTGACTTGAATGATGCATGGTGATGCTTTCCCTTTTCACAACCAAGACACAATCTGTCCTTCACATAAGACATGGTAGGAAGCACAGACACTAAACTTTTGCTTAAGAGTTTATGAATATCTTTAAAGTTGAGATGTGAGAGTCTCTTGTGCATAACCACTTGAGGTTGTTTGCTGGCTTTGAATAAAAACAAGTATCAGTTGTTGTAACTGTTGTGTTCATGTCAATTTGACACATGTTCTCATGTCTTTTTGCTGTCAGCAGTGGCTTCCTTGTCTTATCAAAAATAGTGCCAATTTTTCTTCTGAATTTGACCATTTTTCTTTTATTTGCCAGTTGGCTTATGCTGAGTAAATTTTGTTTAAGCCCAACGACATATGCCACCTTAGTAAATATAACATTCCCATTTGTTAAAGGGAAAATTGATTCAAAATGCATCGAACTTCTCACTAATTCCTATTGTATGCATCCATCTTTCAAACCTCCTATTGTATGCATTAAACTTTGTATTTTCTCCTATTATATGCATCATGTCACCCTTGTATCAGGTTACCGGTTACTACATGGGTTTTTTTACGTGGTTGGTCCCTTGACTTAACACTCGTTAAATTTTTCCGTTAAGTCTAAAATTGAATCTTCAATGGTTTAGGTGCAATTTTAATTTCCAAAAATTCAAAGTTTAATTCAAAAATTCAACAAACATAATTGATGAGTTAAACATCATCTCTTAAACTCTTGAACCAATTTTACAAATATTCATTATATCTATAACAATAATTTATTAACTCGATTTGATATGTATTTATTCATCTTAAACTCTTGAAATTCTTGAAGTTCATCATCTTCATTCAGCCTATCAATATTACGAATTCAAAATTCTTTATAAACCCTAATTTGATATGTTTTTTCTCAAATAAAAATCAAGACCTTTAAATCAAAAATTACACTTATAATTACACTTATAATTCAAATAGCTTGACGAGAAGTTTGAAGATGATATCATCCGATCTAGGTGTGGTTCTTTTAGTCTACTTGCTCTTGGAACAATTTCTCAGAACTGTGAATTATCATCCCACTTGGAACAAGTAAACTTTATCGTCAATATTGATGTGAATAAAAAATGTAACGAAAGAGACAAAATCCAAATTCGTTTCAGAATCAGAAACATCAAACCAAATACAATTTCAGAAACATAAACCATCTAACGTGTACATATCTGGGTTTTAAAAAAATACAAATTCGTTTCAGAATCAGAAACATCGAACCAGAAAATCGCAGATCTGATGGTGGTTGGATTCCGGAGAACCATCGTTCTTGTTCCTGAAAATCGCTTCATCCCTAAATTGTAGATATGTTTAGACTTCTTCAAATCGATTTTTAGATCTAGAGTTATACTTCTTCAAATCGATTCTCAAAACAATTCTCAGATCTGCTTCTGTTTCTTCTTCACCATACTTCTTCTAATCAGGTGTTTCCACATCGGAGATCATTTTGGAGGTAGTCGTAGACATTTGGTATGCAGCTTGTTTATTTGAAGTTTAGTGATTGTGTTGAATAAAGTGATTTTAATTTGGATGGTGGTTGTAGATTAAGAAAGAAGAATAGTATTTGATTTTTAGGATTTTTGATCTTTTGACATTTGTTGAAGATGATTCAGGTTAAAGAAACATAATGGACTGATAATGTAAATGACCAATCTAACTGAGGGATCAATGAAATTAGGTTTTACAAAAATGAGGGACCAATGATGTAAATGTTTAGAAATGGTGACTTGAAGGTAACCTATTATAACAGGTAAAATGCATATAATAGGAGAAAATACAAAGTTTAATGCATACAATAGGAGGTTTGAAAGATGGATGCATACAATAGGAATTGGTGGAAAGTTCGATGCATTTTGAATCAATTTTCCCATTTGTTAAAGTACCAAAACCCTTTGTGTAACCCACTGAATTATCTTCATATGAAACATCTGGACCATCTTTTTCTTGATGGTCCATCAGCAGGGACTTACATCCAGTCATATGTCTCAAACAACTACTATCGAGATACCATATTTGCTTGTTTCGAATGCCTTGCAAAGAGTCATCTTTGATGCTTTCTTTCGTTATGCTATTTTGCTTATAGGAGCAGTAGCAGTAGCAGTGGGCGTTAGGATTTGAGTACACTGGTTGGACAAGTGAGTCTTGCATCCACAATTATAACATTTTCTCACTTTTGGTCTTAGTAGTTGGTTGGCTATAGATGTACTGGGTGACTGGTTCTGCTGCTGGCTTTAATAAGCAACAAATAGCAGTTGGCCGAGCTTCACAGTTAGTATCTCAGTGATAACTTTCTTCTTGGAACCAATACCATAATCGTGGTTTACTGCTTTTCCTTTGGTTTTTGACTTACCAGTGTAGGAATTTATTGGTTTGTCTGCTGTTACTGGTTAACCAGTATGGGTCTTAGCAATCAATTTAGACTTACCAGTATTAGGGTTTACTGGTTCGTCTGTTGGTACTGGTTGACCAGTATGAATTTCAGCAGCTGGCTCAGCATTCAGACAACTTGAACATTTAACGAAATTTGAATTTCTTTGATTATTTTCAGTTATTTATTTCTTTATCTGTCTTTTTTTGGAGACATGTAGTAAATGCTTGAGGGATCAGTAATCTCATCATTTGAGATACTAACTTACTTAGCTTTAACTTCACTCTCCAAGATCTCTTTCATTGACGGTGGAGGGGACACTGTAGGTCCGACAAACTTATTTGTTAAGACCTTTTTACCCTTAACTATCTTAGCAACGTGTTTGGCAAGACAACTTCAGGATCAGTTTCAAGAATAAGGTCCATGAATGCAACTTCTGTATGAGCAGCAGCAGCATAGTCACCAGCAAAGAAAGCTTCCACTTGGGCATGCACCTTCTCATTAACATACTTGGCAGTGCGTTTAGCAGATGTACACCACGAAGCTACAACCTTTTTGAGGTCATTAAACTGGTTCTTGACTTCTGTTGCCTCTGTGTGAAGTGACTAAAAAGCAAAATTTTGCTTTTCAAGATTGGAAATTTCATCTATCAAGATTTTAATTTCATCAGTTTTGCCTTTAAGTTTTTCATTTAAAGATTTAATTTCAGTTCTAAAAAATTCTTCACATTTTCTGCTTCTGCATAAGTCAATTCTTAGGTAATCAAACATTTCAGCTTTTCATCATCAGTATAAGTTCAAAAAATTATCAACCTTATATAGTGTAACGACCCGGATTTTTCCGATCGTTTTACACTTATAAGATTAATATTTACATAAATTAAAACTTACCAACATGATAAGCAATCTAAATTGTTGAGATTTATGATTTTGAAAAGAGTTTTACATAACGTTTAACCGTCTAGTTTGACCGATGATATCACGAACTATACAATATATGTTAATTATACGTTTGTGTATATATATGTATATATACATATTTAACATGATTTAAGGATGTTTAAATATCTCATTTTGTATTAATAACAATAAGTTATAAGTATATTTTGAAACTACTAACTTAAGCTTTCAAAACGATAACTATACGTAACGTTATTTGACATAAATACTTACGACCTATAATGTTTATACATATATCGTATATATAATGTATTTAATCACTTTTAAAGACTTAAATACATAAAACAATATAAGTATATTCACAAAAGATAGCTATATTTGAATCCTCATTCCATTTTTCACAAGATTTCTATACGTATATCTAGAGTATATGTACTCGTATCATACCTAGCTTCTATACGTATTTACTATTGGTATATACACATCAAATCACCACCAACCAGCCCTTGTTCATGCCTTATGTATAAGGTAACTACTTTTGTTATTTAGTATGACAATTTCACATGATTAAAAGATCTTTTCACAAAATTACAAATTTATACACCTTTTACACCACCATAAATACATGCATCCATTTTCAATTTTTGGAACATCATTTCTCTAGCTAAACACACACACTTACTAGCCTCATGTCTCTATAAGAACTCCAGCAAAAATCCTCTCAAGAATCACCTTAAACACCACCATAAAAGGATCAACAAAAACACTACAAAAATACAACTTTCAATTCAAGTTTATGTCTTAAGTTGCTTCCAATCTTTCATCCAATTTCATCACTCTTTTGGTTTTAGGTTTTTACTCCTCTTTTACAGCAATCTTGTCCAAGTAACTTGAGGTAGTAACTTTGTTCATAACCTTATTCGATTCATATATATATAGCTATCTTATTGTATGGTATACAATTTTAACAACAAAAACATAGTTTGAATGATTTCAAACTTGTTTGCAAACTAAATAGATCCTTCTAACTTAACTTTTAAAATACTTCAAGACCTGTAATATAACTTAAATATATGCTAATTTAACAAGGTATAACTTGGTTTTTCAAAGAATACCTTAAAAAACTGTTTTTATGACGTCGGAGTGCAACCGGGGGCTGTTTTGGGTTGGATAATTAAAAACCATCTTGAACTTTGAATTGGAGGTTTATATTCTGGAAAAATGATATTTCTTATGAATATGTTAACACATAAAAATTTCATGATTTAATTCATAGTATAAGTATTTTTAGAAAAATGGTCATTAAATGATGTTTTTGTAACAAAAATGATTAACTTCATAAGTTTCACCAAAATTTGACCTATGACCTATGATTTCGAATACAAACTAAGGTATTTACAGTTCATATTCTTAAAGAGGGACTCGATCCAAGGAAGTGGAAAGTTGAATCAACGAAAACGGAGTTGTAACGAAGAAATTATGACCAAAACAAAATCGGATATCCAAGACTAGTTTAGCCACGAAAATAATTGGAGAAAATTAAATAAATCACATCTTCCTAAAGTAACATGATATTTTATACATATGTACTCATAATTTAATTTTATATGGTTCAGGATCACCCGTAAACAATACGAGAAGATTAATCATAAGATCCCATGATTGTACGCAACACGTCATTTGACAACACCGGTACTTTATGTACGCAACACGTCATTTGACAACACCGGTACCATGGGTCAAGATTAATCTCGACCAATACATATACGATGGGGGTTTTATTTATTTCATTGGGGGTTTATTAAACAACTAAATATGAACCATTAAAATTGAATTACTAACATTGGACTGCTAACTACGGACTAAGGAATTATTAAAAGTATTAAAAGTATTATAAGTATATATATGTGACGATTGTTTAAAAAGAAAAGGTATTGATATATTATATATGGATAGGTTCGTGATATCAATCGGAGACCAAGTCGAAATTACATATCTTCAAGACAAAAGTGAGTATATAGTCCCACTTTTAAACTCTAAATATTTCGGGATGAGAATACATGTATTTTATGTTTTACGCTATGGACACAAGTAACTGAAAAATATATTCTACGTTGAGTTGTACCACTGGCATACTTCCCTGTAGCTTGGTAACTAATATTTACAGCGGTATTGTAAACGCGAATCCTGTTGATAGATCTATCGGGCCTGACAACCCCAACCGGACTGGACGACCAGTATTCAACGGTTGCACAGTACTTCGTTTCGTGACTACACCTTGGTACGGTGTAGTAAGATTTCATAATAAAGGGAATATGCGACGTGATTAAATGTTAAGTATGGTTACCAAGTGCTCAACCACTTAGAATATTTTTATTAAAATGTTTATATATGAAATCTTGTGTTCCATTGTTATAACGCTGCTAGCATCAAACCTATATATCTCACCAACTTTATGTTGACGTTTTAAAGCATGTTATTCTCAGGTATGAATTAAGTCTTCCGCTGTGCATTAGCTCATGTTAAGGATACTACTTGGGACCTTTTAAGCCATGATACAAAGACGTTGCATTCGAGTCATTGGAGTTCAATAGAGAATATAAATAAGTAAATGACAGATTAGGTCATTTGGATATTATGAAATGTTAGACAAAAATGTCAAATATTGATGTAATGATAGTTTGCCTTTTAAGAATAAATGCAACGTTTGTAAAATGTATCATATAGAGGTCAAGTACCTCGCAATGTTATCATATGTTATTGTATTCGTCCCTATGGATTGGGTCGGGTCGTCTCATGTGGTATCAGAGCGTTGGTCTTAGCGAACCAGGCCTTGCATTAGTGTGTCTAACTGGTAGTTGTTAGGATGCATTAGTGAGTCTGGACTTTGACCGTGTCTACATGTCAAAAGTTTTGCTTATCATATCTAGTCGAAAATCATCTGCTTATCATCCTTAAGAATTGCCTGCTTAGTATTCTTAAGTCTAGACACGTCTTACTGCATTTGGTGCATCGATAGTGTATAGACAAAATTCGTATCCTAGCGTATCTGTTGCTATAGACATTGGCTGACGAATTTCAAAGATTCTCCGTAATTCACGGGATTTTGAGTATTATAAATACATATGTAAATTATGTATTGAAGAATACCAAACCCAACTCCTATAATCTATTCCAAACCAAAAATTCATTTCCCCGACTGTACAAGATGAACTCCGCGTCCAGTTCGAATTCCTCCGACTCCGACAGCTACGCTGATATGGATTTCCATTCGGGCTCCGAAGGCAGCGTCACTGGAATGAATCAACCAATTTCTCATCATCTATTCTGGATGAATTGGGGATGGGTTCGTAGTATACTAAATTATTGGAGACAAGAAGAAGGTGATCCCTTTCACCCACCGAATTGCCCCATTGGCGACGAACCTGAAGCACTTACCGGCGAACCTGTTCGAGAAACCATTTTCTCTCTCATTTCTCGAGTATCTCGTCACGATTATATCCTATCCCATATTTCGGATCTTGTTCATTCGCTCACTCCAACCGCCAATCATCCTGGTGTACTAGCAGAAATTAACGAACTTCGCGCTCGTGTGACGGCTTTGGAGAACACGGTGCGAAGGTTACAAACACCAGCAGTAGCACCAGCAGCATAACCAGTACCGTTAACAACATCAACCTCGCAATCTTCAGTACCAGTAGCATCATCGACGTCAACGACATCATCAGCATCAACACCAACCGTATCATTACCACCACCAACAATCACATCCGCACCACGTACCTCAACATCATCATCTGAACTTCGAATATGATCTTTGTTCTACATATCATTCTACACCGATTACCTCTTCTTTACGTATCGTTCTTCGTTCGACATGACGATTATGTAATCTCTAATGTTTTGGAGATTATGTAATCTAGTAATAACGATAAATCAAATGAGTTGAATATTTTATTGACTCATTAAATTCATAGTTACCTCCGAAGAAAATATATATGCAAATATATTTTCATAAAGATTGTAATTAAAAATTTCATTCGTACAAACTGTTAATGATGAAAATATTTTAACGGGTGGGTAGTACCCAAGGAATATTTAGAATTCACATTAACAAGTTACACTGTACATTCTTCGAATCTGATTCAACGATCATTTATTATCCTACTTACAATTACCGATATACGTATCCGTTCACCCCAGATTAACCATTTCCATTTAAATTTCATATTTGGATTTTTACCTATCCGAATCCAACAAGTGGCATAATGAAGAAACATTGGCAAAATAAAAATTGTTAGAAACAGATGAATTAATTAATTGAAATTGTGATAGGATTACACGCTAACTGTTCCGGCTAACTGTTCCCAGCTAACTGATTAATATTTAATTTATCGCAATTTACATTCTTGCAATTTTAATTTCTGTACTTTACATACCGTCGGGACACATGTACAACAACACGTCGGATTAATTCTGAGACAACACGTTGTATAATGGGTCATGATATATATTTATTTATTTTACGCATTTTAAATAACGGGACACGTATACAAGGTTTCGACTTATCATATTGATCCATCTATATATATATTTCGGAACAACCATAGACACTCTATATGTGAAGGTGGGAGTTGGCTATACAGGGTCGGAGTTGATTCCAAAATATATATATACTTTGAGTTGTGATCGACACCGAGACCAGTACACGGGTCACGATACGTATTAAGTAATTCGAATATTATATATTTAGTTCATATATGAATTTATTGAACCATTGGACAATCGGACTATTGGACTGCTAACTTTGGACAATTAAAAATGAGTTAAAATGATGATTATTACATATGAAACTAAACAATCCTTCAAGTTTGCCACTTGATTCTATTTTAAACCTCATTTGTATCTTGACGATTACAATTCGCATTCACAACTTTTCATGATTCTTGAAAACATCTCGATCGAGAAGTTCAACCAGCCGTACCTCGTCTACGGAATAAAGATTTATGCATACAGTTATGCACCTAAAAATTTTTGAACTCGAAGTTATAGTTAAAACGTATCCGCATCGAATTCCTTATCATCCATTAGCAAAAACAATCACGCGATTCCTTTTCAATTAACTAATTTTGTCACAGCTCCACTTCGATATCTCAGTAAGACTACTCTTATTACAATCTCGATATATATATATATATATACGTTGTTCTTTCGCCATCGTTACCGGAGAACCTTTTATATTCCATCATATTACCATCAGCGTTTAATCATCTAAAAATACAATTCTCCTTAAACCATCTTGGTTTGATAACCAATGACCCAGATCCGATAACTTTGAAAATACTGACGAAGCAGCATGTTGTAGAAGGTCTTAATGACCAAATGTTGATGATAAAAGAAGGAAGTGTTAGGAACGCTCGATAGAAAATTGGTACTGAAAACCGGATTGAACAAACCATGAAGGAGACTCTGAACAAGTTACAAGGACTAAACTTGTACATAAAGAATTATGATGATTCTGTAGCAAACACCTTGCTTCTGAATCTAAACCCTTACGGGTCAATCTTCATCATCATCCTTCGACATTAGAAATTCCAAGATATTATCATATCTTTCATTATAAATATCCTCAATATTTCTGAAGATATTTTCACCACTATCCTTATCTGAAATCATTTATCTCTCTGTAATATCTGCGTTACAATATAAAGGAAACTGTGTTAGTTTCTAAATCCTTCAAGTTTAAAATAGGAATGTTCTGAAGCAGTGTTGGGAACTGATGCATGAACTAATATAATATAATGAAACTTGATCAACTTCATTATATTACAGTAAGTCATGTTAAGTTTCTAATGGAATATGATGATTCACAGTACCGTCATCATGTGCCATGTTACACGACTTTACATTCTATCCAATTCCGAAACATATTAAGAACAAATCATCTTGATAGTTCTATTTTCCTGGATATTCTGGTAATTTGACAAATCAAAATCGTGCCATTACCATTCCTTTCTTAGAGCATTAGCTATGTTCATTCCGAATTTTATACCTACGAATTTCGAACTATTGATCGCTTGACTGAAGGACGGGAAGAAGAAACGAAGGGACAAAGTCCCAAAATAGAAATTGGGGTATAGATTACAGCAAATAGGAGAGAGTATTCACTATGGATGACAATGATTATGGAAAACAAAAGCAGGAGCATCGAAATATAAGGAAAGATATCAAACCCAATAACCACCCAGAAACTACAAACCGTGTGTATCAATACGTATGGCGATGTAAAGACACGGGAGAATTAGAAACATTATAATTCCAAGAAAATCATAAAAGTGAATAGATTCTTCTAGCGGTAGATGAAAGAGAAGAATGAAAGATATGAAAGTTAGAAGTATAACAAAAATCAGAACGGGATGAAGCATTTTAAAGGATACCTTAAGGTATGAATTAGAGGAGGAAGAGTAAGAGATGTGAGGTATGGAAGTAAGAAAGGGAAGGAGGTGGATTTATAGTGAAATATCCGACAAAGAAATCGAAACAGATTATCGCATTAAATCAAAGGAGATCCTGCTTTCTAAATCATCGAAGAACCAAATCTTATTACATAAGATTTTCTTTAAATCCCTTAAATTCTGGAAATCAATCCTAATCTCGACATCGGTTAAAACAATTCTATATTCACTCATTTCATTCTTTTGTGATAGCTTCACTCGTGCGCTTCACATGACCGAATCGTTTTATCCATATCCTCCAATAATGATAAAACTCTATTAATACCTCATATTCGTCATGAAAACATTCCTATTGTTATTTATGACAACCTCTACCAAATTTCGGGACGAAATTTCTTTAACGGGTGGGTACTGTAACGACCCGGATTTTTCCGATCGTTTTACACTTATAAGATTAATATTTACATAAATTAAAACTTACCAACATGATAAGCAATCTAAATTGTTGAGATTTATGATTTTGAAAAGAGTTTTACATAACGTTTAACCGTCTAGTTTGACCGATGATATCACGAACTATACAATATATGTTAATTATACGTTTGTGTATATATATGTATATATACATATTTAACATGATTTAAGGATGTTTAAATATCTCATTTTGTATTAATAACAATAAGTTATAAGTATATTTTGAAACTACTAACTTAAGCTTTCAAAACGATAACTATAAGTAACGTTATTTGACATAAATACTTACGACCTATAATGTTTATACATATATCGTATATATAATGTATTTAATCACTTTTAAAGACTTAAATACATAAAACAATATAAGTATATTCACAAAAGATAGCTATATTTGAATCCTCATTCCATTTTTCACAAGATTTCTATACGTATATCTAGAGTATATGTACTCGTATCATACCTAGCTTCTATACGTATTTACTATTGGTATATACACATCAAATCACCACCAACCAGCCCTTGTTCATGCCTTATGTATAAGGTAACTACTTTTGTTATTTAGTATGACAATTTCACATGATTAAAAGATCTTTTCACAAAATTACAAATTTATACACCTTTTACACCACCATAAATACATGCATCCATTTTCAATTTTTGGAACATCATTTCTCTAGCTAAACACACACACTTACTAGCCTCATGTCTCTCTAAGAACTCCAGCAAAAATCCTCTCAAGAATCACCTTAAACACCACCATAAAAAGATCAACAAAAACACTACAAAAATACAACTTTCAATTCAAGTTTATGTCTTAAGTTGCTTCCAATCTTTCATCCAATTTCATCACTCTTTTGGTTCTAGGTTTTTACTCCTCTTTTACAGCAATCTTGTCCAAGTAACTTGAGGTAGTAACTTTGTTCATAACCTTATTCGATTCATATATATATAGCTATCTTATTGTATGGTATACAATTTTAACAACAAAAACATAGTTTGAATGATTTCAAACTTGTTTGCAAACTAAATAGATCCTTCTAACTTAACTTTTAAAATACTTCAAGACCTGTAATATAACTTAAATATATGCTAATTTAACAAGGTATAACTTGGTTTTTCAAAGAATACCTTAAAAAACTGTTTTTATGACGTCGGAGTGCAACCGGGGGCTGTTTTGGGTTGGATAATTAAAAACCATCTTGAACTTTGAATTGGAGGTTTATATTCTGGAAAAATGATATTTCTTATGAATATGTTAACACATAAAAATTTCATGACTTAATTCATAGTATAAGTATTTTTAGAAAAATGGTCATTAAATGATGTTTTTGTAACAAAAATGATTAACTTCATAAGTTTCACCAAAATTTGACCTATGACCTATGATTTCGAATACAAACTAAGGTATTTACAGTTCATATTCTTAAAGAGGGACTCGATCCAAGGAAGTGGAAAGTTGAATCAACGAAAACGGAGTTGTAACGAAGAAATTATGACCAAAACAAAATCGGATATCCAAGACTAGTTTAGCCACGAAAATAATTGGAGAAAATTAAATAAATCACATCTTCCTAAAGTAACATGATATTTTATACATATGTACTCATAATTTAATTTTATATGGTTCAGGATCACCCGTAAACAATACGAGAAGATTAATCATAAGATCCCATGATTGTACGCAACACGTCATTTGACAACACCGGTACTTTATGTACGCAACACGTCATTTGACAACACCGGTACCATGGGTCAAGATTAATCTCGACCAATACATATACGATGGGGGTTTTATTTATTTCATTGGGGGTTTATTAAACAACTAAATATGAACCATTAAAATTGAATTACTAACATTGGACTGCTAACTACGGACTAAGGAATTATTAAAAGTATTAAAAGTATTATAAGTATATATATGTGACGATTGTTTAAAAAGAAAAGGTATTGATATATTATATATGGATAGGTTCGTGATATCAATCGGAGACCAAGTCGAAATTACATATCTTCAAGACAAAAGTGAGTATATAGTCCCACTTTTAAACTCTAAATATTTCGGGATGAGAATACATGTATTTTATGTTTTACGCTATGGACACAAGTAACTGAAAAATATATTCTACGTTGAGTTGTACCACTGGCATACTTCCCTGTAGCTTGGTAACTAATATTTACAGCGGTATTGTAAACGCGAATCCTGTTGATAGATCTATCGGGCCTGACAACCCCAACCGGACTGGACGACCAGTATTCAACGGTTGCACAGTACTTCGTTTCGTGACTACACCTTGGTACGGTGTAGTAAGATTTCATAATAAAGGGAATATGCGACGTGATTAAATGTTAAGTATGGTTACCAAGTGCTCAACCACTTAGAATATTTTTATTAAAATGTTTATATATGAAATCTTGTGTTCCATTGTTATAACGCTGCTAGCATCAAACCTATATATCTCACCAACTTTATGTTGACGTTTTAAAGCATGTTATTCTCAGGTATGAATTAAGTCTTCCGCTGTGCATTAGCTCATGTTAAGGATACTACTTGGGACCTTTTAAGCCATGATACAAAGACGTTGCATTCGAGTCATTGGAGTTCAATAGAGAATATAAATAAGTAAATGACAGATTAGGTCATTTGGATATTATGAAATGTTAGACAAAAATGTCAAATATTGATGTAATGATAGTTTGCCTTTTAAGAATAAATGCAACGTTTGTAAAATGTATCATATAGAGGTCAAGTACCTCGCAATGTTATCATATGTTATTGTATTCGTCCCTATGGATTGGGTCGGGTCGTCTCATATAGCATTTTAGATTTCCATTGAGGTGAATCCTTTTTCAGATCAGCTTCCCTCATATCAACCAAAAATGTACTACCACTTTATTCCTCATCAAACTCCTCAACCTCTCTGGCCATCAAACACAGATTTTTACCAGAAGCATAACCAACACAATCCTTATCAGTTTCACTATCAGAAGATGAAGATGAACTGGTTTCATCCCAATCGTGATGTTCAGCAACTAGCACCTTTTCTGGTTTCTTCTCCTTCTTCTCAACCTTTGAGTTCTCCTTCATCTGGGCCTTCATAGCTTTGTACTTTTTCTTGTACCTTTTAGCTTTTGAAAAAGAGTTAGCATGTGTTGAAGGTTTTCTAGACGTGCACTAAGATGCAAAGTGTCCTACCTTCCACAATTGTAACACTCAGATTTAGGGCCTTTGACTAACTTACTTCCATACCTATCACTTGGTTTCTTTCCTACTTTGTATGGCTCACTGGTTCTACTATGGTTGAACTTCTTGAAATCCCTATCTAGTAAAGCCATCACTTCAACAAACCCTTCAATATCATCATCCTCGCTGCTTTCCTCAGACCCAGTGTCACCACCCTCATCATCTTCAACTGCCTCTTCTTCTGCCATCATCTTTTGAACCAGTAAAGCTTTTTGAGCTTTCTTTTTAGCAGTAGCAACAAGAGCAGTATCATCTGACTTTATAGATTTTGAAGTGGTGGGGGCAGACTAAAAGTTTCTTTCAATTTAAGTTCAAGTTTTGCTTCTGCCTTCTCATGGTTCCAAAGTTTGCCATAGAGAGATGACATGTCAAAGTTCTTTAAAGTATGTGTGGTTCTTATTGGGTCAGTAATAGGTTTCCATTTAGCAGGTAGTGAGTCAATGAATTTGTTGACCTGTTCAAAGTCAGTATACTTGAATTTTAAACTATCCAGATCAGCAACTAAAGAATTAAACCTAATGATGGTCTGTTTAAGGGTCTCACTTTTGTAAGCGAAGAACAACTCATATTCCATTTTCAAGGTAATGATCTTGTTTTGCCTAACTTCATCCTTTCCATTATAAGTGATGTCAAGATAATCTAAAATAGCTTTAACAGTTGGTTTCTCATAATCAGTTTGAACACATGATTAGGTAAAGTTATAGCTATCATAGTTTTAATCTTAGGGTCACCTCCAACACAATGTTTGTCCTTATCCTCCCATCTAGATGGGAGAAGAACAACCTCTCTACCAGGAATGGCAGGAGTATCTGTAGTAGCAAAAATATCGTTAACTGTTCCAGTAGGGATGAAGGGGCTATTATCTGCAATACCAAGCATGAGTAGGTCAATAGACTCAAGGTGAAACTTAAACCTATCTCTCCATTTCATACTCATCTTCTTCAAACTTGGGTGGTCTGTTTGAAGAACCATTTTTGAGATAATATGTGTTACTGTATGCAGCTATGAGAGAATTCAGATCCAAGAAATGAGATTATTAAGACTGAAGCTTCGATACCAGTTGTTGGTCCCTTGAATAACAACAGGATTATTGTATAAGGGGAGTGAATACAATTCTTTTTGTTTAAACATGTTATAAGACAGTTAAGTGTATTTAAACAGATAGTTAAATAAGAGCCTTGGGAAATTTTCAGCGTTATTCTTCTATTGATATGAATCTCAAAGAATCACAACTTTTTAACGGCGGAATAAACAGTTGGTTGATACCGATTACACCTATGTTTAGCTAAAGAGGATATCTTAAAGTTATTACAAGTTTGGACTCTTTAAATAAACCCACACCACTAAGTATTACAATAGTGGATACTTCTATTTATAGAAGTCCTATTATCCATATAATTGATCTATTCTCTACTGGTACATAGGATGATTGTACTTGTGGAGACAACATCATCAAAGAGCATGCTCTCTTTCTTTGCTCTTTGATAGCTATTTGCAGGAATACCCCAATTCAGTTTGGCACCACTAATTTAATGAACAATTAGAATGTTGGGTTCCCTAGGCATTGACAAAGTATTACACATGTCTGCACATGCATTAAACTTCTGCATTCCTACGTGGTCTTGTAAGGTCAGTTGTTAGCCGCCTACACGTATCCTTTTATGTTCAACTTTTTCTTCAACTTCTGTTGAATAGTACAATTGATGTAGACCATACAGAGAAATATTATGCTTGTAATAGAGCATAATTCATCTAAGTGTTGTATGCTCCTACCAGCTATGCTGGTTCTTCTACTGTTTCACATGATCTTCATAATTTGAAGGGCACTCATCTTGTGTTGGTTGAAGAATACTATCTATTTTGTGCTGGTCGACCAGGTAGCATACTAAGACACTTGACACAGCAACAAATATTGTCTATACATGAACAAACCCATGCTGGCTGCACATAACATCTTAGTGTACATAAATGTTGTTTTGTCATAATTAAATCCTTAATTATTTTGGGGACTCAATAGATATTGACAATGAAAAATGTGGAGACGGAATTCACCAACTCACCTTTCATGATCACGTAATCAACATTACATCATATTTCCTCTTTAACGAAGAAATTCGGATCCCATATACTGATAATGCCTCTGGACCAACCTCTCAAAAGGCCATTTCCTTCTTTTCTTGGATCCCCTGATGTTGACAGAAAGTAGCCTCATTGATTCATGATTAAATGCCAATTTTCTCTGATAACTTGGTAAAGATGATTTTAATTTATATTCTTCAATACCTAATGCCTTTCCTGCTGCAGCAATCTAATCAAATTCTCGAAAGAACACCTCAGTTAACCCTTTGTGGATTTTGGATTAAAGGGAGCTGATATTATTCACCTTATCACCCTCCGGGTGCTCACCTACCTGGTTAACACAAGGTTGATCATTCTCTAGGTGTTGATCTTTCTTAGCGGTGTCATCAACATGAACCTGGAAATCCTTATTGTTATCATTAGGTGATATGCCTTCGTCTTCAAACACCAAAGGCATAGATGACTGATCAGAGTCTGAATCATCATCCTCCTCATCATCATCTCTTTGTGATTTCCACGGTCCTACTTCATTTACATAAACTTTAAACTTAACGCCATTAATAACCACTATCGCTTGTTGAGAAATATGATTTTTCTCCATTGTAGCGATACTCACCCTCCTTAAACAAATAGGTCCCTCTTTACTATTGTCAACGTAAATGAACCTTCGAAACAAATCAACCACTTTCTTGAAAGCACTTGGCATTTTCGAGATTTGTAACCAAGTCAACCTTTCGTCAAGAACAAAATTCTTCGATAAAGGATTGATAAACGAGCGAAAGAACTTTATCAAATTGTTGATCTTGAAAGCCGTACATGCGTCAGCAGATGGAAATACACACCACAACCCTAGGCCCCCCACATAATGGATGGTCACATCATCAAACCCTTCTTCACGAAGCACTATTTGTAAGTTACCCATAGTACCAACATTTTTTAATTTGATAAGAACAACTTCCATGGGGTTGGAAATCTGCATTAAATCCTGTTCCTCCAAAACAACATTCAACCTAGGTTTATGAAATGGGATATGAGATGAACTATTACCTTTAACCGTATTTGCATACGATGATCCAGTAGTTGAACAAGAAATAACATGAGTCTGTGACGATTCTTTATTCTCTAAACCAGGTTTTAGATCATCTCTCATGACATTAAGCACCTTACGGTCTCCATGTTGAAAATGGTCGACCGTAGTAAATAGTTTAATGTTGTCCACCCTAATGTTAGAAAGAGCATTAACTAGCCGCTCTAGAGTCAGTACATCGATAAATCTCACGAACCTAAATCATTTTCATTGTTTAGAGAATTTGTATGCTATGTAAGAATATACGATATTATCGTAGGGTTCACGCACTCTCAGACCCCCATAATCGAGTCGTTAAGGCAAGTTAGTAATGAAGAAAGTCGATGTAACCATGGCACCGTTTTTCAACGGGTTGGGGATCGATTTATGTGTATCATTCTTACCCTTACGGAACCTGTAAAACCAACCATCATCGTCTTTACGGTATTGGGTTTCCCACCCATATCCCTCCCTCATCGAAAAACTAGGAGAAGGTCAGATCCGGTATCGTAGCTGGTCGCCGCTCAACCTATATTATCTATCGACGACCTTTCACGTGATCACCTTTGATATAGCAGGGTCTTGTTATATATTAAAGCTTTTACCTTCTAATTTCTATGAAAAGTTCATATCTAATAAAAACCTTCGTTTGATTAAAAGAACTTATATCTTTTAGAAGGAGGAAAAAAGTTAAAACCTCATAGAACTAGCGTTTAAAAAAAGTTCATAATTTTTTTTAATGTCAAAATCCATTAGAAAAAAGATAACCCTTAGTGAGCAACTAAGAAAGAGTTACCACGGAATCAATAGCCAAGAATTCCAGTTTACATTACATTTTCTTCAAGCAATATACCAATTAAAAGAGAACCTACAAACTTAATCAAAAAACAAACATTTCTTCATTGGTGGCGAGTTGAACAAAATACTATCTTGACACCTCCATAAAATCTACAAGGAAGCATCGACATAACATAGTCTAGTCTTCGGTTCATGCGATACCCTCCAACTTTCAAACCACTCGATCCAATCGACCCATGTGTCAAAAGAAGGGAAAGGTACATTAACCCAAATGCACGAAAACATAACATGTTGAATTGATTCTACTCTAGCACAACATGATAAACAATTAATGTGTTCTATGTCCAAGAAACGACGAGAGAGATTCAAACAAGTAGGCAACCTACCTAAAATCAATTTCTAAATGAAAACGCTTATTTTAATCGGAAGTGCTTTAGACCATCGTGTAACCGGATCCCCTGTTGGTAATAAGACGTCGTCGATTGTAACCCCGAGAAGTGTTCACCAAAAAAAAACCATGCAACACCACATCCCAAAGCCATCTATCTTGTTCATCCATGGTGTTTATAACACCCAGATCTTTTGTAAGTTGGTGAAGAGAATTAAAATTCCTACCTCTAATATCACTTAGAACCCAAGACCATTCCAGGTTCCATTATCCATATAAAAAAGAATCTGATGATAATGTCTTCGGTATTTATCTTTCAAAGCACCAACACCCCTCCAATTATCCATAAAAAACTGAATGGATGTTCCATTTCCAACTTTTCTTTGTAAACATTTGCTGGGATCAAGCCACGAGTTCTTGCATTGTTGAAACTTGAAACGATAGTTGGCTATATTCCCGAACTCGTAATTTTTATGCCATCCAAGCCTACGTTCGGCCCATATATACCCTTAACGACCAAGGCCTATTTTGATAAAGGATCCAACATAGCCCACCAAACTCGTTTAAACAGTTTCGACTACTTTGTCAAACACCTAAATACATATACAAGCTACAAGTTACAAGCTACCAGCTAACAATTACAAGCTACCAGATATCAACTACAAGTTATCAACTATAAGCTTTCAGATACAAGCTACCCGTTAGTTTTGTAAAAAATACTCAAAGTTTACAAAATAAAATTCACAAAATGACATGACACATGAAATATAAATCAAAATTATTTATTGTTTTTCTCTGTTATTTATCTCTCTTAATTTAATTGCTCAAACTTTTTTAGTGGATATCTTTTTTTATAAATATTACACCCTCCGTCTCATATTAATAGTCTAGTATTTTATTTTGGGCTGTTCTAAATCAATAGTCCACTTTCATATATAGATAAGAATAATAAGTTAAAGTTCTATTATGCCCTTAATGTATATGGATATGAATAAAAAGGGAAAAATTAAGGGTAATACTGTAAAATAAACAGAATATACAGTACTTTTATGACATTTCCTTAAGCTGTGTGGTTTTTGTCTGTGGACTATTAATATGGGACGGAGGGAGTATATGATTATATCATTTCTCTATTGATAATCACACCCCTATTTTTTATGTTGATAGTCCTTGTAATTTGCACAAGTTACATGATAAGGGCTTCCAACAAATGTCGTTATTTATTTTTGTTGAAGGACTATCATTACAATTTATTGAATGAAAAATTTTTATTGATCGTTCATCAAAGCACATAGTGTCACGATCCTACTTTTTCCGTTATCTTTTACCGTTAATTATTTAACGACCATTAACTGTTAAGTGTGCTACGTCATTTCTATGACCTATATTATTAAATTAATAATAATATATTAATTATTATGTGTTATGTGAATATTTGTATTCATATTTTGAGATATACGTTTCTACGTGTCGCGGATTTCTATCCGGCGAATCTTTTCGGTTTTCAAACCAACGGTCGAGTTTTTGGGATATTTAAATCCTAATAATTTTAAATATAATATTTTAATATCATATAATTATATAGAGTATTTATATTTATTTTTCGTCGCGCATTTGTTATCTCTCCGATTTTTAAATCGCGTAAGCGTGTTTTCGCGTTTCGGGCCACTAGGATTTAATCACATTAGCAAGATGGCCCACAAGTGGGGCCTACCTCATCCAAATCGGCCGAACCCCATGGGGGGAGCCTTTCTTTTTTTTTCCATTTTCACATTATTTTGATAAACCTAAAATTTTAATTTTGCTCTCCTTCCTCCCTTTCTCCCTTTTTGGCGACGGTACCCACACCCCACAACATCATCTTCATCAACCAATTTTATTACTTGGATCATCAAATCGTTTATACATTCGGATTCCTCATTCCGTTCTCTACGCGATTATACTTCTTGTTTCTTGATTAGGGTATAAACCCTAACCCTAGAACTTTTGATTTTTCTTCATTTCTCTATATTTTGATTATATATTAATAGTATGATGATTACTTGTTGTTGTAATGGTGTTTGTATGCATAGAATTACTCATAAACACATGTTTTCGGTTTGATAAAATTGGGACAACAGCTTTTTCATGTATTTCTGATATTGTGACTGTTATAAAAGTTAAAATAAAGTATCTAGATGAGTTCCTCTCATCAAGACATTAATTTTAGACTCCGGATTCATGTCGTTTCGATTCCCGGAGCCCTAAATATTATCAAAATGTTATTTTGTTAAGATTGAATTGTGATATTGGTATGAACCAGGTTTGGTCTGACTTTGTGACCATATTTGGTAACTTTAGGGTGTGTTAGTGTGTTAGGACTGATGTTGGGGCGAACTTTCATGTTCGGGTCATCTCAATCCGAGCCACGAATCACCCGTTATGTCAAAAACACGATTTTGAGTGAATTGAAGTTCCAAGTAGTGTAATGGCTGTACATCATGACTTGTGGACTGTTCTTGGGGTGTTCTTGAGTATACCAAAGTTTCGGGTGTTTTTCTTAGGCGGAGATATATGTAAGGCTTGCCGAAAACCGACACCCGGGGCTCAGGTTACGACCCGATGAACTTTTGATTTAAAACTTATGACTAATTACTAAACTTATGATATAAATAATGGATTTCATTATCATTTAATTACTTATGATAAAAAAGTAATTATTATTATTTAAGACTTATGATATATATTTATTATATCATTTAATTAAGACTTATGATTTAATTAACATTTTAATTAAACTTATGATTAATAATACTTTTATTATTAATGGAAAATACTTATGATAAGTATTAAACTTATATTATGAGATTACTATTATAAGACTTATAATAAGAATTAATTAATTATTTAATTATTATAAGGCTTAGTTATTATTTAATTATAATTTAATTATTAAATACTTATGATTTAATAATTATAATTAGAAACTTATGATATGATTAATAATTCATTATTAATTAATAATACTTATGATATGATTTAAAATTATTATTAATTAATAATACTTACATTATGACTAATAATTAATTAATTAATTAAACACTTATGTTATATTAATTATATCATTTAAACTTATATTAACTTTAATAATTCATTTTAATTTAATTAAACTTATGTTATGACATAATTTGACATATTTAACTTTAACAAACGTTATAACTTACATTATTATTATAACTTACACTTTTAAAATTTACGTTGACTATGTTTGACCAAGGTTGACTTTTGAGTTGACTTTCGGTTGACTTTGGCTTTCAGTTGACTTTTGTTGACTTTCTAATTAAGGTAACTTTCCTAACTTATAAACTTTCCTAAAATAGCAACTTTCTAAATTTGGAAACTTTCTAAAAATAGAAACTTTCCAAAAATAGAAACTTTCCAAAAATAGAAGCTTTCCAAAAATAGAAACTTTCCAAAAACAGAAACTTTCCAAAAATAGAAACTTTCCAAAAATGGAAACCTGCTAAAAATAGAAACTTTCTAAAAATAGAAAGTGTGTGTTCGTAAGCTGTTCCAATCAAACCAATGCATATTGAGTATTGTTCTATGTCTACTTGCAACATGTACAATAGCTATCATACTAAGACTTGACCTAAGTTAGTTATTTATATTGACCTGCTTTATTTATAGGTCGGCGTTGTGATCATTCCTGATCACTTTACTTTGTTGCTGTTTTCTTTATTTGTGTGGTTTCTTCTTTTGCTAATAAGGTGAGTTATAGTCCTGTTTTTACATACTTTTTAAAGTATATTTTTGGGATGTAATTACATGCATTTTATTTCACGTTTAGACACAAGTGACAATTAAATTTAAATTATTCATTGTGAGTTGGATAAAAATATTCCCTAGTCTGGTAACTGTAATCATTGGTTTCTACCGGTGAACGCGAATCCTGCGGATAGATCTATCGGGTTTGACAACCCCATTTCGAGCTAGTCACGCTAGCAATTTATAATCGGAATGTTTAGTACTTCGTATTTTGTTGTAGATACACTGTCCAGTGTATATTTTTATTGTATTTGGCAAGGGTAAATAAAGGGTTAAGTGGTTACCAGGTGGCTCATTGATAATGGAATAATGTTTAATGTTTTCTAACATTTTTAAATCTTGTGGTCTAAAGTTTATTCAATTATTTAAACCTATAATTCACTCAACCTTTGTGTTGACAGGTTACTCGCATGTTTTCACAGGTACTTGAGTTTATGTGATACTTTCGTTGTGTTTAGAAGAGTCTGCATGCATTTGGGCAGATTTTTATGAAACAATTATGAAACTTTGTCTTGCATTCGGTTTTTGAATAATTAATACTTGTGGGTTGTTGACAATGTTTTGTGTCAAATTTGGATTATTAATATGTTGGGTTACTTTTAAACTACATATTTTTGGTATGCTTTCCTTTTTGGGAAACTTTTGAAATAAAAGAATGCAATATCGTTTGTTAAATTCATTTAAGTTCGATCAAGCTGTGGGACCAAGTGACGAAGTCATTAAGTGTATTGATGGGGCCATCACAGTTGGTATCAGAGCTCTGGTTGTAGGGAACTAGGCGGTCTTAATGTGGTCAACCGGTGGTTCTTAGGGTGCATTAGAGTATAGTCTACAGCCCGACCCTTTTGCTATAGCATTATTATGCATTTCATTTCGTATGAGTTATATTATTAGCATTTATTCCTATTTGGTATATGGTTTGTGGTTTTACTGTTTGCAGATGTTGACTTTGAGCGATAACTCCGTTGCTGCTCCTGCTCCTCCGGCTGCTGCCAGATGTCGTACTGGTCAACCTATGATCGATGATACTTTTCACTATTACTTTTCCACCCTTACTCATATGAACAGGGCATACAATGAAGTGATGCGTATCAATGCTCTTAGTGATTGTATGCGTACTTTGCCACATAACGAGATGATGGACCAGATTCGAGCTAGAATGGATTCGTTTGTTAGCTTCAAGAACAATGTTGGGTTCGAGAATCGTAAGCGTAACCGTGAAGTTGACGCTAAGTTCGAGGCTCTAGAGAGCACAGTTCGTGATTTAAAGGCACAGTTGGATGAAGTGAAAGGAAATTTGCGGAAGTATGAGCCTCCTACCGGGACTCATGCTGGCCCAGCTTATTACACCCGCTCTAAGCAGATGTGATATGATGATTCATGATTGATAATTTATTTCATAAGACTTAATGTCCTTTCATACATACATTTTTGGGTTATGTACGGCGTTTTGCCTAGGATTTTATTAAGATTTTGTTATGGGATGTTTTTCATTATGTATGGATGGTTATTTTTATGACATCTATTATCATTATCACATTTTATTTCTGATGTTGTGACTCTTGGCATGTTATATTATGCGTAATGCAGATCATGTATGTTAAGTGCTATGTATGTTGTATGATGTTATCATAAAATATGTATGCATGTGGTGGTTATTTCTATAACAATCATAACTGTCATGTTATTACTCATAGTGTTTACTGACTATTATTTTAATGGTTAATCTTTTCGTGTTCGATCTATTCCTTTATAACACTAGTATTATTCTTAGTACTAACGGTTGTGTTATTCTGTTTTGAAGATCATGCCTCCTAGAGAGTCCAACGAAGCCCGTATGCAACGTCTTATTAACGAAGGGATAGCTGCTGCTATGGCAGTGAATGATAATGCGAACAACAATCAGGTGGGATGCTCCCACAAAACGTTCATGGCAAGTCGTCCACATGAATTCAGTGGTACGGAAGGACCCATAGGACTTACCCGCTGGTTTGAGAAAATCGAGTCTATTTTCAGGGTTAGTCGAGTCCGAGAGGAGGACAAGGTTAGTTTTGCTAGCTGCACTTTGAAGGATAGTGCATTGACCTGGTGGAACAACTTGGTTAACAGTTTGGGAAATGATGTGGCTTATGGTTTAACTTGGAATAATTTCAAGGAAAGAATGATCACCCGCTACCGTCCTAGGGATGAGCTTAAGAAGTTAGAGGTTGAACTTAAAAACTTGAAAATGAAGGGCACCGAATTAGATGCCTACGAGAAGAGATTCTTTGAGTTGACTTTGTTGTGCCCAAATGTTTATGCCGATGAGAATATTAAGATTGAAGCTTACATTGATGGGTTGTCCGAGAAAATTGAACATGGGGTTGAATCTAGTGAGCCCCAGACTATTGAGGCCGCGATGTCAATGGCTCATAAGTTGAATGATAAGATCTTGAGAAGAAGCAAGGCTGCTGTAACCGAACCTAGTGAAGAGGCTGTTAAGAAAGCTGATAATGGGAAGAGAAAGTGGGATAATAACTGCAATCAAAGCCAAGGTCAGTAGAAAAAGCAGGATACTTCTGGTTCGAATAACCACAGTCAGCGTGTGTGTCCTCGTTGTTACAAAGCTCATGATGGTTACTGTACCATTACTTGCAAGAGGTGTTCCAAACAGGGACACATTGCTATGGATTGTACGGTGCTTCTGCCGGGTTCTGCTACTCCTGCTACAGGTGGTAATAATGGTAATAACGCTGGTAATAGAGGTGGAAATGGAAATGGAAATGGTAATGGGAAGCCGAATAATGGTGGTAATCCGAGAGTTTGTTACGAGTGTGGGAAGCCGGGGCATTTCCGTGATGCCTGTCCCAACAAGAAGACTGCAGAGGCTGCACGAGGTAGAGCGTTTCAACATTAACGCCAGGGATGCTAAGGAAGATCCTAAACTTGTTACTGGTACATTCTCGGTCAACGATTTATCAGTTTATGTACTATTTGATTCAGGGGCTGATTTGAGTTTTGTGTCGAGTAAATTAAGTCCAAAAATCAAATCACCGTTAACTCCTTTAGACAATACTTATGTTGTTGAAATAGCTAATGGTAAGGTACTCACTGCTAAGACTGTGCATCGTAAGTGTAACATTAATCTGGAGGGTAGCGATTTTGAGATAGATTTGGTACCGATTGAACTTGGTAGTTTTGACATTGTTATTGGGATGGATCGGTTATCTGCAAATCGTGCTGAGATTGTGTGTTATGATAAAGCTATTATTATTACTAATGTGGTTGGAGAGCCGCTGATGGTTTTTGGAGATAAGAAATGCAGACAGTTAAATCTTATTAGCTGTTTGAGATTTCTTAAACATCTTCGCAAAGGCTGTCATGCTATTCTAGCCCATGTTATTGATTCCGATAAAGAAACGAAGAGCGTTAGAGATGTACATATTGTTAGAGATTTTTCCGAGGTATTTCCCGAAGATTTACCTAGCCTTCTGCCGCAACGCGCGTTAGAATTTCAAATTGATCTTGTTCCCAGTGCTACTCCTGTAGCACGTGCTCCTTATCGTCTTGCGCCTTCTGAACTTCAAGAATTTTCAAGTCAACTCCGTGAGTTGTTAGACAAGGGTTTCATTCGTCCTAGTTCGTCCCCTTGGGGAGCTCCTGTTCTGTTTGTTAAGAAGAAGGATGGTTCTTTTCGTTTGTGCATTGATTATCGTGAGTTGAACAAGCTTACTATTAAAAACCTTTATCCTCTTTCGAGAATTGATGATCTGTTCGATCAGTTTCAGGGTTCATCTGTTTATTCAAAAATCGATCTTCGTTCTGGCTATCATCAGTTGCGTGTTAAAGAATCTGATGTTTCGAAAACTGCTTTTCACACCCGTTACGGTCACTTTGAGTTTCTTGTTATGCCGTTCGGATTGACAAATGCACCTGCTGTATTCATGGACCTCATGAACCGTGTGTGTAGACCCTATCTGGATAAGTTCGTTATTGTGTTCATCGACGACATCCTTATTTATTCGAAGAGTGATGAAGAGCACGAGGAACATTTGAGGTTAGTGCTTGATCTGTTGAGAAAAGAAGAGTTGTACGCTAAGTTCTCTAAATGTGCATTCTGGTTACGAGAAGTTCAATTCCTTGGACATATTGTTAGTAAGCAAGGGATACAAGTTGATCCTGCTAAGATTGAGGCGATTGAAATGTGGGAAACTCCGAAAACTCCTACTCAGATTTGTCAGTTCCTAGGATTAGCAGGTTACTATAGAAGGTTCATTCAAGAGTTCTCTCGTATCGCAAAACCTTTGACTGCTTTAACGCATAAAGGGAAGAAATATGAGTGGAAGGATGAACAAGAGACTGCTTTTCAGATTTTAAAGAAGAAGTTGACTACCGCTCCGATATTGTCACTACCTGAGGGTAATGATGATTTTGTTGTCTATTGTGATGCTTCGCGTCAAGGCTTTGGTTGTGTTTTGATGGAACGAAATAAAGTTATTGCGTATGCGTCTCGTCAATTGAAGATTCACGAGCAGAACTATACAACTCATGATTTAGAGTTGGGGGCCGTTGTTTTTGCGCTTAAGATTTGGAGACAATATTTGTATGGAGTCAAGAGTACTGTGTACACAGATCAAAAAGTCTTCAACATATCCTCGATCAGAAACAGTTGAACATGAGACAACGAAGATGGATTGAGACGTTGAATGATTACGATTGTGAACTTTTGTATCATCCGGGTAAGGCCAATGTTGTGGCGGATGCGTTGAGTCGTAAAGAAAGGGCTGAACCTCGCAGGTTTAGGGCCTTAAATATGATAATTAGAACAAACCTCGCAAGGCAGATTCTTGAGGCACAATAAGAAGCCTTAAAGGAAGAGAATTTTGTGAAAGAGAACGTAAGAGGTATGGCTAAGAAATTTGAGGTTCGAGTAGATGGTACTAGGTACTTTGCAGGACGTCTTTGGGTTCCGAAGTTTGGTGAACTGCGACAAATTGTTTTAGATGAGGCTCATAAGTCTAGGTACTCTATTCATCCTGGTTCAGGAAAGATGTATCATGATCTTAAGGAGCTGTATTGGTGGCCTAATTTGAAAGGTGATGTGGCTACGTATGTGGCTAAGTGTTTGACCTGTGATAAGGTTAAAGCTGAACATCAAAAACCGTCTGGACTGTTGGTGCAAGCCGAGATTCCCGAGTGGAAGTGGGAAGGGATTACAATGGATTTTATTACTAAGTTACCGAGAGTTGCGGGTGGCTATGACACTATTTGGGTGATTGTAGATTGACTCACTAAGTCGGCTCACTTTTTGCCGATTAGGGAAACAGATTCAGTGGAGAAGCTTACACGTTTGTACTTGAAGGAGATTGTTTCTAGGCATGGTGTTCCTGTATCCATTATTTCGGACCGAGACAGTCGATTTGTATCGAGGTTTTGGCGATCTTTACAGGAAGCCTTGGGAACTAGGTTAGATATGATCACCGCTTATCATCCTCAAATGGATGGTCATAGTGAAAGGACCATTCAGACGTTAGAAGATATGTTACGAGCGTGTGTTATTGATTTTGGTAATGGGTGGGATAAATATTTACAGCTAGCTGAGTTTTCTTATAACAACAATTATCACGCAAGTATTCAAGCCGCACCATTTGAAGCTCTGTATGGTAGGAAGTGTAGGTCTCCTGTCTGTTGGAATGAGGTTGGGGATGCTCAACTCACAGGTCCAGAAATTATTCACGAGACTACCGAGAAGATCGTACAGATTAAGAAAAGATTGAGAACTGCTAGAAGTCGGTAAAAGAGTTATGCTGACAGGGGAAGGAAAGATGTAAAATTTCAAGTTGATGATCGTGTTATGTTAAAGGTTTCACCTTGGAAGGGTGTGATTCATTTTGGTAAAAGGGGAAGTTAAGTCCTCGTTTTGTTGGACCGTTTGAAATCATTGAGAGAATTGGACTGGCGGCTTATCGTTTGAAGTTACCACAAGAACTCAGTGCTGTTCACGATGTTTTTCATGTATCGAATTTAAAGAAGTGTTTGGCCGAAGCCGACAAAACTATTCCTTTGGAAGAACTTCATGGTGATAAGCAACTTCATTTTATTGAGGAACCCATTGAAATTATGGATCGAGAAGTTAAGACTCTTAAGCAGAGCCGAATTCCTATTGTCCGGGTTAGATGGAACGCCAGACGCGGTCCCGAGTTCATGTGGGAGCGTGAAGATCAAATGAAGCAGAAGTACCCGCATTTGTTCCCAGATGCTGAGTCAACCCCTGCACCTGCTTAAATTTTGGGACGAAATTTCCGTAACGGGAAGGTACTGTCACGACCCTACTTTTTCCGTTATCTTTTACCGTTAATTATTTAACGACTGTTAACTATTAAGTGTGCTACGTCATTTCTATGACCTATATTATTAAATTAATAATAATATATTAATTATTATGTGTTATGTGAATATTTGTATTTATATTTTGAGATATACGTTTCTACGTGTCGCGGATTTCTATCCGGCGAATATTTTCGGTTTTCAAACCAACGATCGAGTTTTTGGGATATTTAAATCCTAATTATTTTAAATATGATATTTTAATATCATATAATTATATAGAGTATTTATATTTATTTTTCGTCGCGCGTTTGTTATCTCTCCGATTTTTAAATCGCGTAAGCGTGTTTTCGCGTTTCGGGATTCGTTCGGGCTTTCGGGCCACTAGGATTTAATCAATTAGCAAGATGGCCCACAAGTGGGGCCCACCTCATCCAAATCGGCCGAACCCCATAGGGGGGGAGCCTTTCTTTTTTTTCATTTTCACATTACACCTTATTTTGATAAACCTAAAATTTTAATTTTGCTCTCCTTCCTCCCTTTCTCCCTTTTTGGCAACGGCACCCACACCCCACAACATCATCTTCATCAACCAATTTTATTACTTGGATCATCAAATCGTTTATACAATCGGATTCCTCATTACGTTCTCTACGCGATTATACTTCTTGTTTCTTGATTAGGGTATAAACCCTAACCCTAGAACTTTTGATTTTTCTTTATTTCTCTGTATTTTGATTATATATTAATAGTATGATGATTACTTGTTGTTGTAATGGTATTTGTATAAATATAGAATTACTCATAAACACATGTTTTCGGTTTGATAAAATTGGGACAGCAGATTTTTCGTATATTTCTGATATTGTGACTGTTATAAAAGTTAAAATAAAGTATCTAGATGAGTTCCTCTCATCAAGACATTAATTTTAGACTCCGGATTCATGTTGTTTCGATTCCCGGAGCCCTAAATATGATCAAAATGGTATTTTGTTAAGATTGAATTGTGATATTGGTATGAACCAGGTTTGGTCCGACTTTGTGACCATATTTGGTGACTTTAGGGTGTGTTAGTGTGTTAGGACTGATGGTGGGCCGAACTTTCATGTTTGGGTCATCTCAATCCGAGCCACGAATCACCCGTTATGTCAAAAACACGATTTTGAGTGAATTAAAGTTCCAAGTAGTGTAATGGCTGTACATCATGACTTGTGGACTGCTCTTGGGGTGTTCTTGAGTGTACCAAAGTGTCAGATGGTTTGCTTAGGCGGAGATATATGTAAGGCTCGCCGAAAACCGACACCCGGGGCTCAGGTTACGACCCGATGAACTTTTGATTTAAAACTTATGACTAATTACTAAACTTATGATATAAATAATGGATTTCATTATCATTTAATTACTTATGATAAAAAAGTAATTATTATTATTTAAGACTTATGATATATATTTATTATATCATTTAATTAATACTTATGATTTAATTAACATTTTAACTAAACTTATAGTTAATAATGCTTTTATTAATGGAAAATACTTATGATAAGTATTAAACTTATATTATGAGATTACTATTATAAGACTTATAATAAGGATTAATTAATTATTTAATTATTATAAGGCATAGTTATTATTTAATTATAATTTAATTATTAAATACTTATGATTTAATAATTATAATTAGAAACTTATGATATGATTAATAATTCATTATTAATTAATAATACTTATGATATGATTTAAAATTATTATTAATTAATAATACTTACATTATGACTAATATTTAATTAATTAATTAAACACTTATGTTATATTAATTATATCATTTAAACTTATATTAACTTTAATAATTCATTTTAATTTAACTAAACTTATGTTATGACATAATTAGACATATTTAACTTTAAAAAACGTTATAACTTACATTATTATTATAACTTACACTTTTAAAATTTACGTTGACTATGTTTGACCAAGGTTGACTTTTGAGTTGACTTTCGATTGACTTTGACTTTCAGTTGACTTTTGTTGACTTTCTAATTAAGGAAACTTTCCTAACTTATAAACTTTCCTAAAATAGCAACTTTCTAAATTTGGAAACTTTCCAAAAATAGAAACTTTCCAAAAATAGAAACTTTCCAAAAATAGAAACTTTCCAAAAATGGAAACCTGCTAAAAATAGAAACTTTCTAAAAATAGAAAGTGTGTGTCCGTAAGCTGTTCCAATCAAACCAATGCATATTGAGTATTGTTCTATGTCTACTTGCAACATGTACAATAGCTATCATACTAAGACTTGACCTAAGTTAGTTATTTATATTGACCTGCTTTATTTATAGGTCGGCGTTATGATCATTCGTGATCACTTTACTATGTTACTGTTCGCTTTATTTGTGTGGTTTCTTCTTTTGCTAATAAGGTGAGTTATAGTCTCGTTTTTACATACTTTTCAAAGTATATTTTTGGGATGTGATTACATGCATTTTATTTCACGTTTAGACACACGTGACAATTAAATTTAAATTATTCATTGTGAGTTGGACAAAAATATTCCCTAGTCTGGTAACAGTAATCATTGGTTTTTACCGGTGAACGCGAATCCTGCGGATAGATCTATCGGGTTTGACAACCCCATTTCGAGCTAGTCGCGCTAGCAATTTATAATCGGAATGTTTAGTACTTCGTATTTTGTTGTAGATACACTGTCCAGTGTATATTTTTATTGTGTTTGGCAAGGGTAAATAAAGGGTTAAGTGGTTACCAGGTGGCTCATTGATAATGGAATAATGTTTAATGTTTTCTAACATTTTTAAATCTTGTGGTCTAAAGTTTATTCAATTATTTAAACCTATAATTCACTCAACCTTTGTGTTGACAGTTTACTCGCATGTTTTCACAGGTACTTGAGTTTATGTGATGCTTCCGCTGTGTTTAGAAGAGTCTGCATGCATTTGGGCAGATTTTTATGAAACAATTATGAAACTTTAGCTTGCATTCGGTTTTTGAATAATTAATACTTGTGGGTTGTTGACAATGTTTTATGTCAACTTTGGATTATTAATATGTTGGGTTACTTTTAAACTACATATTTTTGGTATGCTTTCCTTTTTGGGAAACTTTTGAAATAAAAGAATGCAATGTCGTTTATTAAATTCATTTAAGTTCGATCAAGCTGTGGGACCAAGTGACGGAGCCGTTAAGTGTATTGACGGGGCCATCACACATAGCTTTGGAAAGGCCATAACTTTTGGATTTTAGCTACGATGACTATTGGTTTATAAAGGTTTAGGCACACAAGTATCGTTCATCCGAACATAATATATGGATAAAATTCTCTCGACCCCGGCCTTTCCAACCCCAACCTCAACCTTTACACTGCCACTAGCCACCCTCCGCCACCATCCATCCCGTCGTTTTTTGATCCCTTTGCTCACTGCAAAAAATAACCAATCCACTTATATGGCGATTGACAATATCGATAAGATGACTAAGGAGGGAGAATGAATTAGCGTTAAGAGGAGGCACCAGAAAACAAACACCGATTTCCTAGAGCACAGGGAGAAGAGAGAGCATTGGTTTTTTCTCAAAAGGTATGGCGATCTCCAAGTTATTTATTCTGTGGTTTAAAAGATTAAACAACGAGAGCCGTTTCGGTTTTGCAGGATTCGACGGTGTTGAAGATACTTGAATACTATTTTCTTGACTGATACTTGGTTCAAAGCTTATAAGACTCATGATAAACTGTCAGTTCCAAGTGGTACCACAACAGAGAAAAATCTCCTTAGTTCCACTTTACTGGATGATGTCCCTAAGGCCAAAAGTAACAGTTTCGTTTTGAGTAATAGCATTCGAGATGGCATAAACTTCAAGACATGGTCGGTTATGGCATTGAGAGCAACTTGTAATAACCCTGTTATTTCCGTTAAGCTTTGTTAACTAGCCGTTAAGTTATTTAACGGTACTTACATTCGTTTTGTGTATTTAATAGAATTAAATGCATACTTGATCTCAGGAGACTACTATATTTAATACATGATTATATTAGCCAGAAAACTTATTTCATGTTTTGAAATACTGAGAAAACGATACGGTTTTGAAAACTGCAACAGAGGTCTCACGAGACTGCGAAACGTCCGAATTTTGATAAAATAATTATTTTGAATAATTATTCACTTTAATAAAAACTTAATTAGTTTATTATTTATTTAATAGAGGTCTCATTGAGAGCAACATGTAATAACACTCGGTGGATTGCGTTTTAACGACCGGTTAACGTTTCGAGTTTACGGTACGGTTAACGACACTCGAAACGAATCACTAAGCGTATGCTAGTAAGTAAAACGAGCCAATGGACTCCCTCCCATGGACCCACGGTCTAACCCCCTAGGTGGACCCCTTTTGGACTTAAATTGGGTTAATGAATCACTAGTGGTCTTTTGTTTAGGGCCTTAGCTTGATATAATTAGAAAATTAAAACTCCAGACACCTCATAACACCCTAACCCTCTCTTCTCCTCTCCCTCTTGCTCTTCGACTATTACCACCTGAAGAACACCATCATCAACTAAAATTAGATAAACCCTTGAACATAAATGTTGTTCTACGCGTCATTCTACATCTAGTAACACCTATTAATTGCTCGATTAAGGTATAATTGCAAACCCTAGATTTATAAATATGATTTTTATTGTTATTTACATGGTTTAGATGTTCTATTGCTCAATTAGTCGTATATGTACTCGTAATTAGTCGTTATAATGTCTGTATTGCGAGTTAGGGTTTAATCACGAATTGTTTTGCCATGATACTGATTTGATGACTTTATTTTCTGTAAATATAAAGTGTATAGATAGATAGCTATCGTAAAACTATTGAGTTTGCTCACTAGAATCGCATGATTTCGTTATGTATAGCTTAAGTTATGCTTAATTAAAGTTTCGGTGTGTATTTATGCTTTATTTCGAAAACTGCAATTTATGTGATTGGAATTGGCTCATGAACTAATGTTAGAAGGATAGATAATTGAAAACCACATAATATGGACTAGGATATCATAGCTATTGGATTTGGGAAAGTCATTTTATGCGTACTTGAACGTTTGCGGTAAAACTTGTTAAATAACGATTTGTTCATGAATCACACGACCACATTATTATTAAAAACCAAGCTTTGGTATTCTGGAAATTACAGGATTATTACTTGATCTTTCATGTAGAACTTCTTTGCTAATTGTTTCTAAATGCTCGTATAATCGACCCCAAAAATGACTATCTGAATGAGATCGAATCTGTCTCATTTGTACATTTAATTATCTGGCATGAAGTAGAAATTGATTTAGAGCTTGAGCTTCTGACATCATGTTAAATGTATGTTACTTGGCATATCTCATTTGTATATCTAGCTCTGACAACTCTAATTGCTATGTGTTATATGCATGCCGAAACCAAAGGTCTGGATTCTGTCTAAATCAGAAAGTTCTACTTGTTGGTCAAAACTGTACAAATTGGCTATATGGTTTTCTTAGATCTTTTTACCCTGATAATTTGAGGTGTTAGGAACCATCTCCAATTGACCGTTTGGTATTTACTATGTTCTAGATTAAATGAGAATTATTATGAAACTGATGCGCAAACAGAAACTGAACTTGAATGTTTTGTACGCTACGTGAGTTCTAGGAATCGTATGATAGCGTGCTTAATCTTTTTAGAAAGCTTATGACATTTACTTGTGATCTAGAGTTTATCTTAATTACTTGATGTGTCATTTGCGAACAATGCTTGTAAACGTTAATTTTCTAAAGGAATGTGTGAAACTCATGAGTTGACCTTGGTTTAACTTTGTGACATCATTGACATTACCTATTGATATAGTTGACTTAGGTTGACCAAGTTTGACTTTTGTTCACTTTCTTGACTAGTTGACTTTTACTCTACAAGTGCGTCATTCTGAGCAATAGGACAACTGCACTGTGAGTCAGTCTTTTGAAACAAACTTATGTAACTATATAATGGTACATTTAGGTTACATTACTCGGTCATAGTAATTCGACTACTCTTTGCTAATGAATTGTCAAGTGCACTCAAGGTGAGTTTACAGTCCCATACACTTTTACTTTTTGGGATGAGATAACATGCTATTTTGAAACTGTTTTATGCATTAGACACGAGTACTATACTAAATATACATAATGAGTTTGATCTAAAAGCCCTTAGCTTGATTATATTTATTACATATGTAAGGCTTGAACTATAAGAACGGATCCGTAGGATTGAAAAATGTCACTTAACGAACGAGTGCTTATTACTTTGTAACCATATATACTTGATCAGTGTGTGCTATATAGGGTAAAGGAACCTGTAGATTCACTCAACAATTTTGTTGATCATTTTCATGTTTTATCTCAGGTTCTTAAAGGTACTTTGCTTTCGCATACTTTGATGACTATGTGCTTACGTGGTGCATACACTGGATTGGAGTCCAGCATGGTTTAAGTCAAGAACATTTACGATCACATTTAAAACTATTTCTTTTTAAATAATACCGTGAATTGTTTACTATCGTCAATACGTTAAATCTTTTGAATTATTTTACTTTTAATGACAATGCTTTTGAAATAAATGCGATTGCTTTTCGGAAATGTGTCATATAAAGGGTGTGAACATTAACGGTGGGACCAGGAGTTAATACGCCGTTAGTATGTTCTAACGGGGTGTTACATTTGGTATCAGAGCTAATGGTTATAGGGAAATAGTATTTGCATTATTGTGTCTGTCCGAGTCTTTAGGACACATAAGTGAGTCTAGACTACAACCTGTACTTAGAACTTTTGTGATTTACTTACACTGCTACATATATTGTACTATATGTTACATGTGTACTAACTTGGTGTGTTTTCTTTGAGCTCTAGATGTCTGCTTCTCACCCCATTATCATTAGCGACTCGGAACCAGACACCTAACTCTGAGGTTGAGGTTGAGTCCGTGCATACGAAGGAGACTGAGCCCTCTGAGGCAGGTATAGAGAATACTGAAGAAGAACCAGAAGAGGATCCTGAGGAAGAACCAGAAGAGGATCCTGATGAAGAAGAGCTCGAGGAAGAGTCAAAACCCGAATAGCCTACCCCGGTGCAGCCTAGCACTTTGGGTAAGAGGCCCCGGTCTCTAGAACCCCTTCATATCCCTCATGTGGTAGGCGGGTGGAGAAGGGATAGGCCCCGTATAAGGGTGTTTGAGCCAAGTAGAAACCCAGTTGTTCCTAGGGTTTCTTTGCATGACTCTAACCGTCCGTCTACTAGTGCAACGCCTAGTACTCCTGCTACCTCAGCTAATGAAGAGGTTACTTTGGGGAGTATGAATGCGAGACTTAGACTGGTGAAGGATGCTCTTAGCCGTCTACTTGATAAGGGGCGATCCCCAAGTAGAGTTGATTTTGCGTACGAGCTTGTTTCCACTACTTATCTACTTTATTATAGACTTACCGGTGTGGTTTTTTCCGGCTATTTTACATACATACTAGTGGATGATTATTGATTCTTTTATATATGATTATTGGATTATTTACTATTGGCATGATGAATACTTTACTTAATGACATGTTATGTGTAGTGGGGTAATATATTTATACGTTATTATGCTGCATGATAATCTATTGCTTAAATTGTTGTCAAATATATATACTAGTGTTTACTACTACTACTAGCTAACACTACTCACTACTATCCACTACTGTCACTACTAAATCTCTACAATTTACTACTTACTATGCATCACTACTCGTAGCTAGCATGCTTTTAAATTGTGGTTTACGTTGAACTGATCTGGTGAGTTATTTTCTCTTGAAGATAATGCCTTCGAAGGAATCGACAGCTGCTTTGGTCTGAAGACTTGTTACCGAAGGTTTGGCCACCAAGCGAGCTGAGATGGCCCGTAATAATCATGGGAACACTAGAAACAACACCAACGGTACCAACAGCAACACCAAAAATCAAGGAGGATGTACGTACAAGATGTTCACTAGCTGCAAACCGTATGCATTTCGCGGGACCGAAGGACCAGTTGGTATAACTCGATGGTTTGAGACATTAGAATATGTATTCCGGATCAGTGAGACTAGAGAAGTTGAAAAAGGTGAAGTTTTCTTCTTACACATTGTCAGATAGTGCACTAACTTAGTGGAATGGTTATGCTTCATTGGTAGGACTCGATCAGGTGTTTGCTACTCCATGGGAAGATCTTAAGCAACATATGATTGAGGAGTCCTGCCCTGTAATAAGATTTTGAGGATGGAACGAGAGTTTCAAGATTTGAAGCTTGTGGGTACTGGTTTTGTTAGTTATAACAAGAGATTCTTTGAGTTAGCGTTGATGTGCCCAGAATTGATCCCAATTGAGAATCGGAAAGTGGAGCAATATATCAAGTGTTTGACTGGAATGCTTCGGAGTAGTGTACTACTTCGAAGACTAAGACTATTCAGGAAGCCATAGATATGGCTAATTTGTTACTTGATCATGCCGCGTGTGACAGTAAAGTATGGTGACTAATGAGAACCGTTTTGGAGACGGTAAGCAAAAGTGGAATCATGGACATGATAAGAACTCTAACCAGCAATTTCATAAGAAATAGGAGACTACTAAGGGTACTGCTGCTGTCCCAAATACTAGATCAGGGCATCAAGGAAAGCATCCACTATTGTTGGTCCCTTGATTAACAACAGGAGTATTGTAGAGGGGTTTGAATACAATTCTTTTTAAATAACTTAAGTGTTATAACAGTTTAGTATTCAAGCATGCAATTTAAATAAGATTCAAATGTAATTTTCAACGATTATTCTTTATTGATATGAATCACAAAGAATCACAATTGTTCATGGCGAAAAAATAGTTGGTTGAATACAGATTACACCTAAATTATAACTATAGATGATATCTTAAGCTATTACACTTTTTGGACTTTATTTAAATAAACTCACACCATTAGTTGTTACAATAGTGAATACTTCTATTTATAGTAGTCCTTTTATCTGTGTAATTGATCCATTATCCATTGGTACATAGGATGTCTGTAGTTGTGATCAGAGAGTGTGCTCTCTTCTTTCCTCTTTAGTAGCTATTTGCTGGAACACCTCAATTCAGTTTGGCATCACTATTTGAATAAACAAATATAATGTTGGGTTCCCTAGGCGTTGAAAAAGTATTACACATGTCTGTACATGCGTTAAACTTCTGCATTCCCACGTGGTCTTGTAAGGTCGCTTGTCAGCCGCCGACGTGTGTCCTTTTCTGTTCAACTTTATCTTCGACTTCTATTGAATAGTATACTTGATGTAGACCACTCAGGAAACTACTATGCTTGTAATGGAGCATATATGTCTTCGTGTTGTATGCAGCTACCAGCTATGCTGGTGATATGGCCAAAACGGACGGTTTTATTCGTGCGGTGCCGTAAGGCCGCCAGGACATCAGATTCAGTTGATCAGGGTAACACACAATGGTTTTGTTTATTTATATTATACGGGGCCTAAATTTACTTTTACTTTCTAAGGTGTAGAAGGTGTAAGTTAACATAGTGTCGTATTTTTAAATAGATTAATGAATTGAAAATCAAGAGGATAATTGTCTTTTACTTAAATTACCGAGATAAAGGATAGTAGTTGGTTTAAGATAAAAGTACTAAGTGCGGAAAAGTAAATAAGTGGAAGGATATCCCGAGTATGCAGATCAGGGAAATGTTGACCAAGATATTGGTATTGGGTTAGGGAAATGTAATTATGCTTATGTTAAAGCTATGCGTGAAATGATGTAGATCTGGTTGGATGAGCCAATTACACAGACCTAATTCCTGAAGGTATTTCGTATGCATGAGAGACATATTAAATTAACGTGGCTAATATGTTTTGATCCAAGTCGGGTCATATCCAATAAGAAGCTTACCGACACTTTATTCGTATTTGATCTTAACGATTCGATCATTGATTAAATACGCGACACTTGAATTTTATGAAAAATGGTTTTCTAAAATAATATTACTTGATGTGTGTATATATAAATTATGGAATAATTTATATAATACGGATTTAATTATTTATAGGTTAAATAATTAATGAAGTTATGTTACATTTTATAAAATTGGTTTTATAAAATGTACATAACAAATAATATGCAAGTTTATAAAATGTATTTTATAAAATCTAGTTTTATATAAATCTAGTTTATAAAACTAGTTTTATAAAATCTAGTCTTATAAAAACTATTTTATATTATTACATGGAAGTGGCATGGGAGTTGAAGTAAGCATGCATTTGTTTATTTGGTTACTTCCCATGCCTTAAGCATATTAACCAAGACTTCTTGGAGACTAAAACATACATGCAAAAACACATCAAAACACATAAAAAAAACTGCATTCTCTCCCAATTCTGCTGAAACATGCCGTGGGGTTTGAGGCAAGAGAAAGGGTTCTTTTGTTCATTTTGCAAGCTCATTTCAAGTGTCTAATAAATCCTAACTAGAAGCAAGGGTGTTGGGGTTAAAAGCTTAGGGTATTACAACTTGAGGCTTCATCTTTTAGAGCTCCATTCATCATCATCTTCATCATTCATTACCTAGCTTGGAATAGGTATAACCTCCTTACTATCTTATAGTTTGAAAGTATATATCACAACTTGATCCTACTTGGGATTTAACTTTAAAATGGTTAAAGTATAACAAGTTCTAAAATGGTAATCTTTACATGCTTCCGCTAAGTTTGATTCTTAAAATGTTTTAAGTATAATGAAACTTGTTAAATCCCAACAATGGTATCTATAGCCGAAGTTGATGGAATATACTTCGAGATGGTTATTAAACACACTATATATTTTGCATTTTATGTACATGCATGAAAGTAAAATGCAAAAATTAATTGTTTGGGTGGGTTCCTTATTTTGGCCGAATTATTGGAGTCCTAAAAGTGGGTTTTGGGCTCTTCTATTTGGTTCATATTTGGTTGTATGATGATGTTCACAATCTAAGCCTTGGCCTTGTGTTTGGTTGAATGTTTGGTTGATTTAATTCATTCATTTGGTATGTAATATTAATTCATTCATTTAGTTTGTAATATTTATTCATTTGGTTATGTAATTTATTTTATATTTGGCATGTAAAATAGATTAGGTTGTATTTTCATTTTTTAGAGAAAAATGTATTAGGATATATTTTGTAAAAGATGAAGATACAAGATGAAGACTTGGAAGAACACAAGAAGAAGCATTTGGATGCAAGATTAAATGGGAGATTTAAAATCTCCTACTTTGTGTTATAACCCCTTAACCGGTGGCATTTGTTTTCGGGTAAACAAATGTCTACCAAATTGGCTTGATTGTGAACATATTTGTTTTGCATGCATGGTTGTTTATTGTGTTTGTATGTTTGGTTGCTACAAGTAAATCACAAGTTAACAACAAGCAAAATGACAATTTAATTGGTTAAGTTAGACATTATTAACGACATGCAAAATGACAATTTAATTGATTAAATTAAAAGTGGCAAAAGGACATTAATAAACGGTTATTAAGAACATGAAAAGGATTATATATATAAAATGGTTTATATCAAATAATTGGCTTAATTTCAAGACATGTAAATGGTTTTTCATATGTACCATACACTAAATGCATGTTGGTGTATGGCATAAAAGTTTTCTTAAAACTAGAAATAATGAAAACTTAAAATCCCTTATTAACAAGGCAAACAAGTTAAACGCCATCCTTTTGTGTGACACTTAAAAATAATTAGGGAACTCATAATGGGATAAAGGTCACCTAACCGTTATGAGCAAACTAATATGATTAAGGTGAATTTCGCACACTTGTGGGATAAAGGTCACCTAACCACTTGTGTGTTAAATTTACACGTTTACACAAGTAGGGCGACTTGATTTGGGAATCATGAACTTTGGGTCACCGAAGCATGAGGAACAAATAGGCGTTGATGGAATAAATATGCCATGCAAAAGGATTGCATGATTCCATAACTTAGAAGTTGCAAAAGGATTGCAATTGTCATATAATGACTACCTAGCTAAATCAAATGACGGGATAAAGGTCACCTAACCGAAATTTGGTTTACCGTTGGATTCTAAAATTTAATAAATATCAATTGGATTTAAAGGGTATTAATTGTTAAATTAAAATTAATACTTAAACAACTTTGTTAAATTTTGTAGATGGCCGCCAATAACAACAACATTCAAAAAGCTCCAATCAACTTTAATAACCTATCGTTGAGGTCAATCCCCAAAAAGGAAAAACTCAACCATACGAATTTCATGGATTGGTTTCGCAATCTAAGAATTGTCCTCAAACTTGAGGATAGGGCGTATGTGTTGGAAGACCCCATTCCCGATCAACCCAAAGAGGATGATACGGAAGGAATGGCTTATTGGGATAAGTATTGCACCGATTCGGTGCAAGTCACTTGCCTTATGCTTGGGACTATGATGCCCGAACTCCAAAAAGACTTCGAGCATCATACTGCATATGACATGATCACACAATTGAAGGAGATGTTCCTTCAACAAGCTCATGTCGAGCGCTCCGAAACGGTTCGAGCGCTTCATGCATGTCGGATGGACGACTCCCAATCCGTTTCATCTTATGTCCTTAAGATGAAAAGCCTAATTGGTCGAGCGAATAGTCTAAATTGCAACGTGTCTAATGAATTAGCCACGGACCTTATCCTTAATTCTTTGTCAAAAAGGTTTGACACATTCGTATTGAATTACAATATGAATGGTTGGGATAAGAGCATTGGTGAATTACATACCATGCTTAAGACGGCCGAAGCTAGCATGGGTAAAAGGGCTTCACCCGTGTTTATGATCAATGAAGGCGGGTCCAAAACCAATAACACTTCTAAGCCAAAGGTGGCTAAGAGGAAAGGACCTGCCCACCAAGGCAAGGGCAAGGGAAAGGGGAAGATGGTTACCCCAACCTGTGACGAACCGGAAATTTCTGACCAAATTTAAACTTTAATCTTTATATTATTCAGAAACGATAAGCAAAGTTTGTTAAGTTAAATTTCAAGAATTTTAAACTGTGTTCATACATTCATTATAACCTCGACCAAATTCCGACGATTCACGAACCGTTATATATAAATAGATATGTATATGTATATATATATATTATAACTTGAGAATATTAATAAAGTATTAAACGTATAATACTTTACACGAACGTATTTGTTTCAATATGATTTTCGACGAAAAAAAATATATTAAATGATTGAATTATCAGAAACATTGAATTATGATTACAAGTCTCTGTTGAGAGGTCCACTATGATTTGAGAAAATCTATTCCTCTTAACGATATTCAGAATAATTTGTAAAGCTATTTATAAATAAAAACAAAAAGTGTCATTTACGAAAGTTAGAGAAAAGTTAGTGGAGAATTGGTTTCCATAATATTCTATTAATCTATTTTCAAACGTACAAAGACGTTTTCAGTTTAAAAAGAACTTTATTATTAAAACGTATATAACTTTTATAAATATCTAGAATCACTTTTGACAACTCATTACTTAACCAGTATAATAAATATAACGATATTTATATTTTATTTCATTAAATATATATAACGATTTAAATTAATATTATATATATTTATACGCGTATTATACATACATAGTTTTTTATACTTTTACTATACTTTAACTTCACCTTTACTTTACTTTTACTTACTTTAACTTTAATAATTCATACTTTAATAATTCACTTTAATAATTCATACTTTAATAATTTACTTTAATAATTCATACTTTAATAATTCACTTTAATAATTCATACTTTAATAATTCATACTTTAATAATTCACTTTAATAATTCATACTTTAATAATTCACTTTAATAATTCATACTTTAATAATTTACTTTTATAATTCAAAAATCTATTATAAATAGAATTTAATAGGTTTCATTTTTTTATAGAAACTTGAAAATATATTTCTCTAAACTCTCTCAATTGATATATATATATATATATATATATATATATATATATATATATATATATATATATATATATATATATATATATATATATATATATATATATATATATATATTTGCTCTAAATTATTTCAAGATATTATTAGTATACATAAAATATTACGACGGGGTGCTGTCCGAGTGATTTCAAAATAGTTTTTTTAAATGAGTCGAAGCTAAGGAAATTATGGGTTATAGCTGTGGAGGTGATGGGTATGGTTCATGGGTATGCTTGTGAGGTCAATCTAGTGTTTATCATCTCCGTTGCGTCTACGTACTTTCCTACAATATTGAATCTCAATATTGATACGTTCGTGAATCCGAGGCCAACCTTGCACTTATTAAATGACGTTATATGTATTTTTACTACGAAATACAGTATTGTGAGTTTCATTTGCTCCCTTTTATATATATTTTTGGGACTGAGAATACATGCGCTGTTTTTATAAATGTTTTACGAAATAGGCACAAGTACTAAAACTAATTCTACGTGGGTTTAAACCTGAAATATACCCTTAGCTTGGTAACATTAAACTACTTGTCTATGTACGGTAGGCGCGAATCCTAAAGATAGATCTATTGGGCCTGACAAACCCCATCCTGACTATGGGATGCTTTAGTACTTCGAGGTTATTTTAAACACACCTGATCTGGTGTACTTCAGAGGGTAAAACATGAACGTTAAGGCTTGTTACCGGGTGCCTACAACTTATAGAATACTTTTATACACTTGCGAGTGTACAAATATATTTATAAACAGAAATCTTGTGGTCTATTAATATATTGAAATGATTGTTATGATAAACCTGTGAACTCACCAACCTTTTGGTTGACACTTTAAAGCATGTTTATTCTCAGGTATTAAAGAAATCTTCCGCTGTGTATTAGCTCATTTTAAGGATATTACTTGGAGTCATTCATGGCATATTTTGAAAGACGTTGCATTCGATTCATTAAGTTCATCAAGATTATTATTAAACCAATTATAGTTGGATGTATTATGAAATGGTGTGCATGCCGTCAACTTTCGTTGTAAAGAAAGTTTGTCTTTTAAAAACGAATGCAATGTTTGTAAAATGTATCATATAGAGGTCAAATACCTCGCGATGTAATCAACTATTGTGAATCATTTATAATGTATATGAACGGGTCCTTTCAGTTGGTATCAGAGCAGTGGTCTTAGCGAACCAGGTCTGCATTAGTGTGTCTAACTGATAGTCGTTAGGATGCATTAGTGAGTCTGGACTTCGACCGTGTCTGCATTTCAAAAGTTTTGCTCATCATTCTTGTCGGAAATTACCTGCTTATCATTCTTAGTCTAGACACATCTTATTACATTGATTGCATGAATAGTGTATAGACAAAATTCATATCTTAGCGTATCTGCTAATTCATATCTTAGCGTATCTGTTACTATAAACTTTGCCTGACATATTCCGTAAATTCCTCCGTAATCTACGAAACCTTTTGCTCTATATAATTAGAATACCACCCGATAGCCGGAAAATCATTTCACATTGAAAAATTCTTTATTCAATCGTACGAAATGGAATTCGTCATTAGTTCAAGTCCCTCGGATTCCGAAATGGAATCCCATTCAAGTTCCGAAAGCAGTGTGACGGAATGGATCAACCAATTAGTCATCATCTATTCTGGATAAATTGGGGATGGGTTCGTAGCCTCCTTAATCATTGGAGACAAGAAGAAGGTGATCCCTTCCATCCACCACATTGCCCTCTTGGCGAAGAACCTGAAGCACTTACCGGCGAACCTATCCGAAACACCATTTTCTCTCTTATTTCTAGAGTATCTCGTCACGATTACATACTACACCAAATTCTAGATTTTATTTATCCGCTCGTCCGAACCGACAATCACCCCGGTGTAATAGAAGAAGTCAACGAGCTTCGCGCTCGGGTAGTGGCTTTGGAGAATATGGTGCAAAGGTTACAAACACCAGCAGCACCACCAGCAGCATAAACAGTACCACCATCAGCAACACCAACAGTACCATCACCACCACCAACAACAACATCCACATCCCACACCGCAACATCACAATATGTATCTCAAACATCAACGTCATACGCCCTGTAAATATCCAGGAATATCAACAACAACAAACGATGAAGTATTAATTCATAAACTTCATTGAAGAGATATCTCTGCGGCAGTTATGTAATCTCCAAAATCTTAGAGATTATTTAATTCTGACCGTAAATCGGATGAGTGAACGGAGATGGTAGAGTAGAAACTTTGATCGAAAATGGTGTACGATTTACAAGCTAGAATTGTTTTACCAACAGCATCAACAGGACCGTAGCATCATCAACACAGTCAGTGCCGTCAGTATCGTCAGAATCAACAGCACCTGTAACATCACAAACTCTGTCAGTTCAAGAATCATTGTGGACATCATTACGAATCAACAACAAATATATTGTGTCAACGAGTTATGAAGTACTAACTCATTTCCAATCGAAAGATTTATATGTATATTTTATATGTATAAATTTTTAAACCATAATAAATCTTCCCGTACTAAGCTATTATGTGTGAATCTTAACTACTCAGGTAATTCATATTACAAATATGCAATGATGTACGTCCTTCGTCCGTAACTTAACCATCGTTAATTACAATCTCTGTCTCAATTCAATAAAAAATCAAATTTATAATAAATCAAGTGTATTATTCGAATATATGTTTGATTTTACGCTTTCATCATCGATGTACTCGAAACTTTTCAAATAACATCATTCGTACCTTGCGAAGTTCACAAGAATTTCGCGAAAACCAACAAATAACAAAGTAATGATTCATAATTTTAATATTATTGAAGAAATACTTATGCAATTTATAAAGTTTTAGGGATTACTCAATTCTAGTTCCAACCATAAAACAAATGAGTTTAATTTAATATTAACTCATTAAATCTATATTACATCTAAAGAAAATATACACATATATTTTCATAAAGACTGTAATAAACTTCTTTTGTACAAAATATTAATTGTGAAAATTTGTTTAACGGGTAGGTAATACCCGAGAGATATATAAATTCACAATTAATATATTACATTTTTCGAAACTGATTCAACAATCATCAACTATACTCCCTACTTTCACAACAATATCCATTCTTTCATATAAATCAAAACAATCATACTCATTCAAATTCAATTACATATTCTGATTTTGAAATCGCATAATTCAATTCGAAATATAACCAGTATCATCACTCTTAGATTCCTATATCTTTCAAAGCTATACTTTAACTTCAAAACTGTGTTAGAACATCATATGTATTAACGATTACAATATGTGCTCAAACCCTTCGAAATTCCTGAAGACACTTCAACTAAGGAACAATCGAGATGATGATCCAACCACATGTTACCCACAGTTATACACCTGAAAAACTCTCAAAACCCAAGTCATAGTTCGACACGTATCCGTGTTAGACCCTTTGGCATTTACTAGCTAAACTAACTTTTCAATTCCGTTTCAAAATAGACAGTTTTGTCACAGCTCCAGCAAGTCATCTTCGACTTCTCAATCAAAACAGTCTTATTATAACCTCGATAGATACGTTGCCCTTTCGCCAACGTTACCGGGGAATCGTTTATATTCACCACATTAGCAATAAACTTACCAACAACTTCATTGATCTTTGACTTTCCAAAAAAAAAATCATTATAATTATCGAAACCCTATCATATACTCATTCGTACCTTATAACAAGAATTGCCATACCAATTATTGAGAATCAGCAATCAGTATTTTGAAACCTCGCAGCATGTCTACATCAACAATTACATATACACACAACGTCTACCTCCAAGACTTACATTCTTTGAATGAGAAATTTCTGAAAAACACCCTAAACTGCGAACCAGTTCTCAAAATTTTGAAAAATGATGATGAAGCAGCAAAAACTGTAAACGACCTTAACAGTAAAAAGTTAGATGATAAAGGATAGTATATTGGCAAAGCTCAGAAAAAGAGAAGCTTTGGAACTGGAAAACGGATTGAGCAAAGTATGAATGAGGCTGTGGACAAATCACAAAGGCTGAACCTGCCTTCAAAGAATCCAAATGATTCAGTACTTGCTGAAGTCATTAACGAATACCTTGCTCCCGACTCCAAACCCTTGCGGACAATATCCTTCATCATCCTCTGATATTAGACATTCTAAGATATCATCGTATCTATCATTATAAATATCATCCATACTTCTGAAGATATTTTTATGATTATTCTTATCTGAAATCATTTACCTCTTCGCGCTATCTGTATTATATCATAAAAGAAACTATTTTAGTTTCTAAATTCTGAAACATTCGAGTTTAAAATAGGAACATTCTTGAAGAAGTGTTGGGAGCTGAAGCATGAGTTAGTATAATATAATGACACTTGATCAACGTGATTATATTACAGTAATTCATGCTGAGTTTCTAAATGAAACATGATGATTCACAGATCATAACGTCATCATGTGCTATGTTACACGACTCTTGTATTCGTTTTGATCTCTAAATATCAAGAAAATATTTCTTGATGATTCGGCCTTTTCCGAGGTATTCTGGTAATTTGACAAGTCAAGATCGTGTCATTACAATTTCCTTCCTAGAACATTAACAATGTTCATTCCGAAATTTATATCTGCAAATTCTGGACCATTACAAGCGGTGCTTAATCGCAAGAAGAAGAAACGGAAGGACAAATCTCCGAACTAGAAATGGGAGTATAAATCATAGCAAATAGAAGAGAGCATTAACTGTGGATGACAATGATTATAGAAGAAGCAAGGACTTTGAAATATAAGGGAAGATATAAAACCCAGCAACAACCCAGAAATCACAAACCGTATATATCAATGCATATAGCAATATAAAGACACGGGAGAACTAAAAACACTATAAAACCAAGAGTATAGTAGAAGTAAATAGATTCTTCTGGAGGCAGATGAAAAAGAAGAGCGACAGATATGAAAGTGAGGAGTATATCAAGAATCAGCACTGGATGAAGCATATTAACAAATACTTTAAAATATGAGTTGAGAAGGTGTGAGTTGTAAGAAAACAAATGAGGTGAATTTATAGTGAAATATCCGACAGAGAAATCAAAATGGATTATCGCATTAATTCGAAGAGGATCATAATTTCCTTAATCGCCGAATAATCAAATCCAATATAGATTACAAAGATTTTCTTTTCGGAGATCAATCGTGATGATGTCAAAAGATACGACGAATCACTATTATCTTATTTCATTCATTTACGATAACTTCACTCATACGCTTCGAGTAATCGAATTATTTTATCCATTCTTCTTGAACATGATAAAACTCTATAATCGTTATAATAACATTCTCATTGTTAGTCATGACCACCTCTATCAAATTTCGGGGATGAAATTTCTTTAACGGGAAAGGTACTGTGACGACCCGAAAATTTCCGACCAAATTTAAACTTTAATCATTATATTATTCAGACACGATAAGCAAAGTTTGTTAAGTTAAATCTCAAGAATTTTAAACTGTGTTCATACATTCATTATAACCTCGACCAAATTCCGACGATTCACGAACCGTTATATATAAATAGATATGTATATGTATATATATATATATTATAACTTGAGAATATTAATAAAGTATTAAACGTATAATACTTTACACGAACGTATTTGTTTCAAAATGATTTTCGACGAAAAAAAATATATTAAATGATTGAATTATCAGAAACATTGAATTATGATTACAAGTCTCTGTTGAGAGGTCCACTATGATTTGAGAAAATCTATTCCTCTTAACGATATTCAGAATAATTTGTAAAGCTATTTAAAAATAAAAACAAAAAGTGTCATTTACGAAAGTTAGACAAAAGTTAGTGGAGAATTGGTTTCCATAATATTCTATTAATCTATTTTCAAACGTACAAAGACGTTTTCAGTTTAAAAAGAACTTTATTATTAAAACGTATATAACTTTTATAAATATCTAGAATCACTTTTGACAACTCATTACTTAACCAGTATAATAAATATAACGATATTTATATTTTATTTCATTAAATATATATAAAGATTTAAATTAATATTATATATATTTATACGCATATTATACATACATAGTTTTTTATACTTTTACTATACTTTAACTTTACCTTTACTTTACTTTTACTTTACTTTAACTTTAATAATTCATACTTTAATAATTCACTTTAATAATTTATACTTTAATAATTCACTTTAATAATTTATACTTTAATAATCTACTTTAATAATTCATACTTTAATAATTCACTTTAATAATTCATACTTTAATAATTCACTTTAATAATTCATACTTTAATAATTCACTTTTATAAATTCAAAAATCTATTATAAATAGAATTCAATAGGTTTCATTATTTCATAGAAACTTGAAAATATATTTCTCTAAACTCTCCCAATTGATATATATATATATATATATATATATATATATATATATATATATATATATTTGCCCTGTATTATTTCATGATATTATTAGTATACATAAAATATTACGACGGAGTGCTGTCCGAGTGATTTCAAAATAGTTTTTTTGAATGAGTCGAAGCTAAGGAAATTATGGGTTATAGCTATGGAGGTGATGGGTATGGTTCATGGGTATGCTCGTGAGGTCAATCTAGTGTTTATCATCTCTGTTGCGTCTACGTACTTTCCTGCAATATTGAATCTCAATATTGATACGTTCGTGAATCCGAGGCCAACCTTGCACTTATTAAATGACGTTATATGTATTTTTACTATGAAATACAGTATTGTGAGTTTCATTTGCTCCCTTTTATATATATTTTTGGGACTGAGAATACATGCGCCGTTTTTATAAATGTTTTACGAAATAGGCACAAGTACTAAAACTAATTCTACGTGGGTTTAAACCAGAAATATACCCTTAGCTTGGTAACATTAAACGACTTGTCTATGTACGGTAGGCGTGAATCCTAAAGATAGATCTATTGGGCCTGACAAACCCCATCTTGACTATGGGATGCTTTAGTACTTCGAGATTATTTTAAACACACCTGATCTGGTGTACTTCAGAGGGTAAAACATGAACGTTAAGGCTTGTTACCGTGTGCCTACAACTTATAGAATACTTTTATACACTTGCGAGTGTACATATATTTATAAACGGAAATCTTGTGGTCTATTAATATATTGAAATGATTGTTATGATAAACCTGTGAACTCACCAACCTTTTGGTTGACACTTTAAAGCATGTTTATTCTCAGGTATTAAAGAAATCTTCCGCTGTACATTAGCTCATTTTAAGGATATTACTTGGAGTCATTCATGGCATATTTTGAAAGACGTTGCATTCGAGTCATTGAGTTCATCAAGATTATTATTAAGCCAATTGTAGTTGGATGTATTATGAAATGGTGTGCATGCCGTCAACTTTCGTTGTAAAGAAAGTTTGTCTTTTAAAAACGAATGCAATGTTTGTAAAATGTATCATATATAGGTCAAATACCTCGCGATGTAATCAACTATTGTGAATCGTTTATAATGTATATGAACGGGTCCTTTCACAACCAATAATAACAAGAAGCAAAAGGTTGCTGTTAAAGCAAACCCCAAAGAAGATCCGTGCTTTGGTTGTGGTGAGATGGGTCACTGGAAACGCAACTGCCCAATCTACCTTAAGGAGTTGAAAGAAAAGAGGGATGCAGGGCAAACCTCAGGTAATGTATATATGGTATACATTGAGCTTAGTATTACTTCTTCTAATACATGGGTATTAGACACAGGATGTGGAACTCATATTTTCAATTCTTTGCAGGGGTTCAAAAGAAGTAAACAAGGAGCGGGAACAACAAGTCTCTTTATGGGAAATGGTGCAAAGGTGCACGTAGAAGCTCAAGGAGACTTTGTTTTAAATCTACAAACTAGGTTGGAGCTTGTTTTGAGAAATGTTTTGTATGCTCCTGATTTGACTCGAAACATTATTTCTATTTCCCGTTTAAGACAATGTGGTTTTGATTTCAATTTCATTGATGATGATATCCATGTTTCTTTAGATAATGTGTTCTATTTTAAGGCTTCGCCTTCGAATGGTATTTATGAATTGGTTCATGATGACACATCATACAATAGCTCAATGTTCCATGCAAACACCAAGAAACTCAAAAGGGATTTGAGTGATTCCTACTTATGGCATTGTCGCCTTGGTCACATAAACAAGAATCGAATGCATACACTTCAAAAGAATGGACTTTTGAAATCAAATGAACTAGACTCATTTGATGTATGTGAATCTTGTTTACAAGGCAAAATGACTAAAGCACCTTTCAAAGGGACCTATGAAAGGGCTAAAGACTTATTGGGATTAATACATTCGGATGTATGTGAACCCTTCAAGCCTATGACTAGGAAAGGTGAAAGATACTTCGTTACTTTCATTAATGACTTTAGTCGTTTCGGATATGTCTACTTGTTAAGACACAAGGACGAAACTTTTGAAGCATTCAAGGAATATCAAAACGAAGTACAAAATCAACTCAATAAGACAATCAAGGTACTTCATACCGATAGAGGAGGTGAATACCTAAGCGATGCTTTCCAAGATCATATTAATGGTTGTGGGATTATCTCGCAACTCACTCCTCCGGGAACACCCCTACTAAATGGAGTTTTCGAAAGGAGGAACCGAACCCTAATGGATATGGTTCGATCTATGATGGCTAGAAGCTCGTTACCTCTATCATTTTAGGGTTATTGTCTATGCTCCACGGCTCGTATTCTAAATATAGCCCCAACTAAGAAAGTGGAACGAACTCCTCATGAGATGTGGTTTGGAAAACCTCCATCTCTGTCATACTTAAAGGTATGGGGATGTAAAGCTTATCCTAAGCATTACGTCCCTAATAAGTTGAATGCTCGATCCACAAAGTGTATCTTTATAGGATATCCCAAGGATGATATGGGATATTATTTCTATGATCCATCCGAGCAGAATGTATTTGTTGCTCGTAAGGCTGAATTCCTTGAAACTATGTTCCTAATGGAAGGTAATAGTGAAAGGAAGATAGATCTTGAAGAGGTTCAAGATCAAATAGGTGATACATAATTGGTTGACATTAGCTCTCAACATGAAAATGTTGAGAATGATCAAATGGATGATCAAAGTGTACAAGACGTTCGTAGATCTGGTAGGATTAGTAATCCTCCTGAGAGATATGGGTTTCTCATGGACGGTTGCTATATGGTTGATTTGGATGAACCAACAAACTACCAAGATAATTTATCAAGGATTGATAAAGATAAATGGTAGGAAGCCATAAACGCTGAGATGCAATCCATGTATGACAACCAAGTTTGGGAACTTGTTACATAACATACTGGCTCAAGGCTAGTTGATTGTAAATGGCTTTTCAAAATGAAAACCGACATAAATGGAGACTTGGATACATATAAAGCTAGACTTGTAGCAAAAGGTTTCACTCAAACTCAAGGGGTTGACTATGATGAAACTTTTTCGCCTGTGGTAATGCTAAAGTCTATTAGGATATTACTTGCCACTGCTGCTCATTATGATTATGAAATATGGCAAATGGATGTCAAGACCGCTTTCCTAAATGGACATCTTGAGGAAGATGTCTATATGATTCAGCCTGAAGGTTTTGTTGATCCGAAATATCCTAAAAAGGTATGCAAGTTAAAGAGGTCATTCTACGGATTGAAACAAGCATCTAGAATATGGAATCACCGTTTTAATGAGGAGGCCAAGAAATTTGGCTTCATTAAAAATGGTGATGAAGCTTGTGTATATAAGAAAGCTAGTGGGAGCACTATCATGTTTCTTGTACTATATGTGGATGATATATTGTTATTTGGAAATGATATTCCGGCAATGCAAGGTGTTAAAACTTGGCTAAGTAAATGCTTCTCCATTAAGGATCTTGGAGAAGCACAATACATTTTGGGGATTGGGATCTACAGGGATAGATCCAAGAAACTAATAGGTTTGAATCAAAGTGCATACATTGAAAAGATCTTGAAAAGGTTCAAGATGGAGAACTCTAAGAAAGGTTTGGTACCTATTCAAAGAGGAACGCTTCTCAGTTCATCTCAGTGCCCTACCACGAAAGATGAACATGAGAGAATGACGAAAGTCCCATATGCATCTGCAATTGGGTCAATCATGTATGCAATGATATGCACTAGACCGGATGTGTCATGCGCTCTTAGCCTGACAAGTAGATACCAGAATAACCCAGGAAACAGTCATTGGATTGCTGTCAAAAGTATATTGAAATACCTTAGGAGGACTAAGGATATTTTTCTAATATATGGGTCTGGTGAGGAGGAACTCGCTGTAAAAGGTTACGTGGACGCGGGTTTCCAAACTGATCGAGATGATTCTCGATCACAGTTCGGTTATGTCTTCACGTTAAATGGAGGTGCGGTCTCTTGGAAGAGTTCAAAACAGGATGTTGTTGCGTTATCCACTACAGAGTCAGAGTACATTGCCGCCTCATTGGCAGCTCAGGAAGCTGCATGGATGAAGAAATTCATCAACGACTTAGGAGTGGTCCCTTCCATTCAGGACCCTCTTGAAATCTTTTGTGACAACGAGGGTGGGATTGCTCAAATCAAGGAACCTCGTGCTCACCAAAAGACCCGTCACATTGAGCGAAGATTCAACTACATAAGGGATGAAGTTCAAAAGGGAAAGATATGTATTCGCAAAGTTCACACAGATCTTAATATAGCGGATCCACTCACGAAGCTCTTACAAGGTGCAAAACATCAAGGGCATGTTAGTGCATTAGGGCTTCGATATTCTATTGATTGGTTGTGATCTATTTTATGTATTGTAACGGAACGAAGTGGTTCAAACTCAGTAATATAATTATGGTGTTAATTTATTAACCTTGAGTCAGGTTCCTATTTTGCATATTTTATCCATGAATAAGTAATTATTCTAAATTCCATAGTCGATCACATTTGTGGGAACAAGTATGAGGTTTAGACTGTTATGAACTTGGATTGGTATACAAATATTGGAAGACTCGCCCTCAAGATTTACTAAATGGAGCCTTTGTGGTTGATCACATGTAATCTTGAGTAAAGGCGAGTATCATTGTATCCTCTGACCTGAGATACATGTTGGGTTCGGATATTTACCAAGTATTGTGCCTTGATTCTTTCCTTCACTATTTTGAAATATGGTAGTTCATAAGGAAGAGCTCAGGTATAATACAAAGTATATATCTAGGACGTATGTAGTCAAAATGGAATTTGTCCCTCTTATTCGTTGAGAGTCAGATATTTAAGGCCTGATAAAGTTAAATCTAGAAGAGAGTGATCACTCTGTATCTCTTGGATTTGACATGACATCTAGGATGAAAGGATAAATGAAAGATTCACCTATTCATATTCGAGATGGGAACTCGAAAGGGATGATGTTATTGAATGGCACAAAGTCATAACATATTGGGGGTGATGGAGGGTTGTTAGGTGTTATCCATCACTTGCAATAATTTCTTATGTTTCTCGTGCAAGTGGGAGATTAAAGGTATTTCGTATGCCCGAGAGACATATTAAATTAATGTGGCTAATATGTTTTGATCCAAGTCGGGTCATACCCAATAACAAGCTTACCGACACCTTATTCGTATTTGATCTTAACGATTGGATCATTGATTAAATACGCGACAATTGAATTTTATGAAAAATGGTTTTCTAAAATAATATTACTTGATGTGTGTATATGTAAATTATGGAATAATTTATATAATAAGGATTTAATTATTTATAGGTTAAATAATTAATGAAGTTATGTTACATTTTATAAAATTGGTTTTATAAAATGTACATAACAAATAATATGCAAGTTTATAAAATGTATTTTATAAAATCTAGTTTTATATAAATCTAGTTTATAAAACTAGTTTTATAAAATCTAGTCTTATAAAAACTATTTTATATTATTACATGGAAGTAGCATGGGAGTTGAAGTAAGCATGCATTTGTTTATTTGGTTACTTCCCATGCCTTAAGCATATTAACCAAGACTTCTTGGAGACTAAAACAAACATGCAAAAACACATCAAAACACATAAAAAAAAACTGCATTCTCTCCCAATTCTGCCAAAAAGGCCGTGGGGTTTGAGGCAAGAGAAAGGGTTCTTTTGTTCATTTTGCAAGCTCATTTCAAGTGTCAAATAAATCCTAACTAGAAGCAAGGGTGTTGGGGTTAAAAGCTTGGGGTATTACAACTTGAGGCTTCATCTTTTGGAGCTCCATTCTTCATCATCTTCATCATTCATTACCTAGCTTGGAATAGGTATAACCTCCTTACTATCTTATAGTTTGAAAGTATATATCACAACTTGATCCTACTTGGGATTTAACTTTAAAATGGTTAAAGTATAACAAGTTCTAAAATGGTAATCTTTACATGCTTCCGCTAATTTTGATTCTTAAAATGTTTTAAGTATAATGAAACTTGTTAAATCCCAACAATTCCCCCCTATTAGTTACTTCCCCATTGATCCTGCCCATATATATATATATATATATATATATATATATATATATATATATATATATATATATATATATATATAAAATCCGAAAACCCTTTCTTCATAACTTTTGTCTTTCGTTCCTGGTGCCCAGAGAGGAAGTGATAATCCACTGAAAATAGGTCTTTGACCTACCAAATTAATCAGGGGTTCGGAATCTTTTATCAAGTGCTTTTTGAAGCGAATTTGATCGATCTATTTCTTCATTAATCTCTGGATCTTTTGATAAGTGGAAGGGAGAATGAAGGTGAATGGGTAGTGTATTTTTGGGAGTGAATTTGGGGTGAATATTTGTGATTCATCAACTCTTTATGTGAGTTGGTCGGTTTAAATTGCGTGGAGTGGAAACAGAAATGGACGGCTTTTTGTCTTCTCTATTCAGAATGATTTCGAAAGGAGTATCACACTTGCACCACGTATGGCGCTTACTAACCATTGGCCTTGAAACGTATGTCAAAACCAAGTTCTAACTTGGACCGTACACCGGCACGCTCATCAATTGAAATGATAAAGTACTGTAGATTTGATGGGTCGTACAGATAACTTGGGTCCAAGAGTCCTCACTTTTTGGGAGTAGGGGTCGTGCTTGGTCATGCGTATCCTTTTACATATTTTCTTAAAAGAAATCTTTTGATGCAAAACATAAGTTTCAGCTTAATCGTTCCGTTCTAATGAATGTTCTGAAAACCGATTTCTAGCACTTTTATTGGATCTTTTGGGCAAAACAAGGTAAGAATTTTCCGAAATCACCCAATATCCATTGCTAATTACTTTTTAGACAAAAGAATTTTTCAAAACTTGGCATTTTACGGTTACTTGTCCTTTAAACCTTTACCCAATACCCCAGTACTTTATAAATTAAGGACAGTGTCTTCTAAAATTTTAGTGCGTAATAATTGAAATAGGTTTGAGGAAGGATTACTTCCCTATGGTCAGGTTACTTTCCTAGTTCTGGGCCCTCCTATGGCCGGTCTCCTAATTGCCGGAAAGGACCAGTCTCTTTTGATAAAATTTCTGCATGAAGAACAAAAAGAGAAAGGCAGCATTTCCACTATATATAACTTTTTAGTACAATGCTTTAAAAAGATAAAACGAAAAGTAAAATAAGTAAAGTAGTCTACGGAATACTATCCTGGTCAATGTGCTGAGTCGTGTCTGCGAAGTATCCATGAAGTCCGAAGGGATCATCATCATCCTCTAATCTCGGCAAATACTCAAGTGGTTGCCATAAATCTAACTCAGGGCCTAGTAGTAAATCCAGACAAAGGTCTGATTGAAAATCCAGGTGTGATAGGCTCGGGAAAGGCTCCTTATCAGGGATGTTCCCGGTAATCTCAAAGGCCTGGGCCGTGGGTGGCTCAACTGATATGGGAATCGTGACTAGGTAACAACCTTTGGGTAGCTCAGTGACTGGGACTGCCTCGGTGACTGGAGCAGGTGAAACGGCTAAGACAGGCGGCGTGATGAGAGCAGGAGTAGCATGTGCTGGGATGGCAGCTGAAGCAACTGAGTGAACTGAGACCGGTGTGGAACGCCTGTGGGTAGCTTGTCTTGTCGGTTGAACACGGCGCGCTAGCCTGAATAGAGTACTGTGCGGCATCCCCTCGTACTGAAGGTATGCTCTAAGAGCTCGATAAAGTCTCTGCTGGTCTCTGAGTAATGCCCATGCAACATTTGGGTCATTCAAGGTGGCTCCATAGTGTATCACCGTATGTGGCTCATGTGTCTCTAGTGGCTGTGTATGCTCATCAGGTCACTAACTAAACATCTGGAGCGTCGAATTGGAGGAGCTGGCGGTGCTGTACTAATATCCTCCTCAACACTCTCTCCATTATCAATCACCTTGGGCCTAATTACCCTGTTGATGGCCTGTTCTGATTAGCGCTGCTTTTCGATAAGTAAACTCTAGGAGTCCTCCTCTTACGAACTCGGATGTAAACTGAAGCTCCTGAACTTGGAATTTTTGCCTGAACACATTCAACAAACTCGTAAGTACTAAGCGCAAGTATGGTGCTTAGTTGTTAGTACACAGAGATAATGATAATGCTAAAAACAAACATATATTTCATAGCATTATCTATTTACAAGCTTTGAGTTGCAATTGTTCTATTTACAAGTGATATTCATTTAAATAATAAAAGGTGAAGACAAAAGACAGATTCGACGAATTGAAGACGCAAACGACCAAAAAGCTCAAAAGTACAAAGTACAATCAAAGTGGTTCAAATTATTGATGAGAAACGTCTAAAAATTACAAGATTACGAGCCGCAAAACGCAAAGTATAAGATATTAAAAAATACGAAAAGACGTTCGAAAATCCGGATCCGGGACCAGAGTCAACTCTCAACGCTCGACGCAACGGACTAAAAATTACAAGTCAACTATGCACATAAATATAATATAATTTATAAATAATTCTTAAAATTATATATATATATATATATATATATATATATATATATATATATATATATATATATATATATTATATTTATTTATTAAAACCGTCGGCAAATAAAAAACAAAAGTATGTGAGCTGTAAAAGAAGTCCATGCGATCGCAAGGCTAGGAAGACCAAAAACCATGCGATCGCATGGTGCATTGTATCAGCTCACGTCCTATAAAGTTCGCGTGTTTTGGCCGAAAATAACACACCTTTTTCTTTCCACTCTCTCTCACGATATAAATATATATATATATATATATATATATAATTTTAATTTTAATTTTAATTTAATAATAATAAGGGTATGTTAGCGAATGTTGTAAGTGTGTAAGTCGAAATTCTGTCCGTGTAACGCTACGCTATTTTTAATCATTGTAAGTTATGTTCAACCTTTTTAAACTAATGTCTCGTAGCTAAGTTATTATTATGCTTATTTAATACCGAAGTAATCGTGATGTTGGGCTAAATATTAAGATTGGGTAATTGGGCTTTGGACCATAATTGGGGTTTGGATAAAAGAACGACACTTGTGGAAATTAGACTATGAGCTATTAATGGGCTTCATATTAACTAAATGATACCTCGTTAGTTTAATATATAGACTTACAATTTGACGTATTTATATATAACCACATACGCTTAATCGGGTACGGTGGGCGGGATATCTATAAATACCAATAATTATTCATTTTACCGGACACGGGAATGGATTAATAGTTAATGGACTCATTAAAACAGGGGTGGATTACATTCAAGGGTAATTGGTGTAATTGTTAACAAAGTAGTAAAACCTTGGATTACACACAGTCGATAACCTAGTGTATTCATTAATCAAAGTATTAAGACCTTGTTACAATTCGAATCCCCAATTAGTTGGAGTATTTGACTTCGGGTATAAGGATAATTTGACGAAGACTCTCGCACTTTATATTTATGACTGATGGACTATTATGGACAAAACCGTATGGACATATCGAACATTCCAGGACAAAGGCCAATTAACCCATGGTAATAAATTAAAATCAACACGCCAAACATCATGATTACGGAAGTTTAAATAAGCATAATTCCTTTATTTCATATTTCATCGCACTTTTATTTACTGTCATTTTATTTAATTGCATATTTAATTATCGTACTTTTTAATTATCGCAATTTTATTTATTGTCATTTTATTTATCGTACTTTAATTTATCGCACTTTAATTATTGTCATTTATTTTACGCTTTAAATTAAGTTATATTTATTTTTAATATTTTACATTAGGTTTTAACTGCGACTAAAGTTTTAAAATCGACAAACCGGTATTTAAACGGTAAAAACCTCCTTTTATAATAATAATATTACTTATATATATATATATATATATATATATATATATATATATATATATATATATATATATATACATATATATATATATATATATATATATATACATATATATATATATATATATATATATTTATATTTATACAAATATAGTTTTAAAAATATAGCGTTAAACTTGGCTAGTTCCCTGTGGACGAACCGGACTTACTAAAAACTACACTATTGTACGATTAGGTACACTGCCTATAAGTGTTGTAGCAAGGTTTAGGTATATCCACCCTATAAATAAATAAATAAGTTGTGTAAAATTGTATCGTATTTAATAGTATTTTGTAGCAAAAATATAACTATTTCGTATACACCTCTACGCACATCAAGTATTTTTGGCGCCGCTGCCGAGGACTCCATAAACGCCGGAAGCGAAACGCTATAAAAAAATGTTCCTTTATTAAGTTTTAATTTCTTTTTGTAAAAATACGTTTTAAATATTAAAAATACAAAAATATAAAAATAAAAACAAAATATATATATTTTTAAGAGTTGTTCAAAATATAAAAAATTAAAAAGTTTATATTTTCTTTTAGTTACAAAAACTAATAGGTAGTTTTTTTAAAAAATTAAGTTTTTATTTATTTTATATAAATATTCTATATAAATTAAAAACAGAAAAAAAAATATAATTAAAATTGTATTCTGGCTACACTGTAGCAGCCCAATTTGTGACCTGAATATCTGGGCCATTCGACCGCATGGACCCGTAGGCTAAAACTAATGCGACCGCATGAGATAACCTAACACGCCATATCTGATCTTGGTACAGCATTAATTACGGGTATTATTAATTATTATTATTATTATTAAACCCTAATTAGGGTTTATATTTTATATTAATTAGTTTTAATTTATTTATTTTTTGTATATTTAAGTTTAATTAGTTTTATTAATTATATAAATTAATACTTTTATAAAATAAATAATATAAAAATAATATTTTTATAAAAAAATTGTATTTTTATAAAAAAATTGTATTTTTATAACATTAAGCCTATTTTTATATTTTGTATATTTTTAATCGTTAAAGCGTAATTTTTCGTTCGTAATTAGTTCGTAACTTAGTATTTTGCCGTAGTTATTTTTATTTCTAGATTTTTAGGCTTTGCCGTAAAATCCCTTAAGTACTTTTTCTTTAGACTAAGATTTAGGTGCTTTAGAATTTTGCGACGCCGTTTTAAGATTTTAGTACTTTTTAAGTTATTGCCGTTTTGGATATAGAATTCTTTTTAAGCTTTAGTACCTTTAGACGCAACTTTTAATTATTAGTTTTTAGACTTTTAAGTTTCGACGCGCTACGTTCTTTTTATTTTTCGACATTTTATTTTTCGACGTTTTTCGACGCGCTCTTTTTCTTTCTTATTTCTCGACGCTCTAGTTTTCAGGATATAGATTTTTATTTCAAAACAAAAACGAAAAATTATTTTAAGCGGTTAAATTGATATACATCCAAAATTTTCTGGTTCGTAGTAATAGTTGGATTTGTTAGTGGCGAGTTCTGGGCTTCCGATTTAAAGGGTCCTGGCTACCTGCTGCATCTATTGGCTATTCGAAACGTGGGTAAAATCAGAAAAGTCTATTAATTTGATAACTTATATAATTTTTATTTTTATAACTAATAGGATATTAGTGAATGCACCGAGCAAAACGTTCACCACCTTTCATACATTCACCACTTGTAACTAGATCAAGACATCTAGCCAATATTGTCGCCGTTGATTTTTCTTTAGAATCGTCATCTAGTTGACCAAGTACTCCAATTCAAATTTTCGATAATCCATTTTTTGAACCCGACCTCACAATTGAGAATCCGGAGGATATTCAGGGACAATTCAGAGATCCTGAACCACTAATCATTCCTCATGAACCACAAATCACTCATCCAGAAATTGTCGAGGAAGAAACCATTAAGTCAGAATCCTTTAGTGACTCAGATTCAACAAATTCAATCATGGAGAATCTGGAACCTCTAAGTATGGAAGACCGAATGAGAGCTAAACGCACTGGCCAAGATCACGTAATTACTCAACCAGACATTAATGCGCTAGATTATGAAATCAAAGGATAAATCCTACACATGGTAACTAATCAATGCCAATTTAGTGGTGCACCGAAGGAAGATCCAAATGAACATCTTCGTACCTTTAATAGAATCTGTACTCTATTTAAAATCTGAGAAGTTAAGGATGAACAGATATATCTCATGTTATTTCCCTGGACTTTAAAGGGAGAAGCCAAAGATTGGTTAGAATCGTTACCTGAAGGGGCGATTGATACATGGGATGTCTTAGATGAAAATTTTCTTAAACAATTCTTTCTGGCATCTAAAGCCGTAAGACTTCAAGGAGAAATTGTTACATTCACGCAAAAGCCAAATGAAACTTTATATGAGGCATGGACAAGATTTGGAAAGTTATTGAGAGGATGTCCGCAACATGGTTTAGACACTTATCAAATAGTACAAATATTCTATCAAGGATGCGACATCACTACAGGAAAAGACATCGATATAGCAGCTGGTGGTTCAATTATGAAGAAAACCACAACTGAAGCTTACAAAATTATTGATAACACTGCTTCCCACTCACATGAGTGGCATCAAGAAAAAGATATCGTTAGATCATCTAAAGCGGCTAGAGCCGATTCTAGCCATGATTTTGATTCTATTTCCGCAAAGATAGATGCTGTCGAGAGACGAATGGAAAAGATGACTAAAGATATTCACTCAATACGAATTAGTTGTGAGCAGTGTGGAGGACCACATTTGACAAAAGATTGTCTCAGTATTGAACAAACAATGGAACAAAGAGAGAATGTTTCATACATGAACCAAAGGCCCGGAAATAATTATCAAAATAATTATCAACTGCCAAGACAATCTACAATCAAAATCAGAATTATAATCGAAATTTTCCATACAACAACCAACAAGGTCCTAGCAATCAACAAGGTCCTCGCAATCAACAAGTATCTAACAATACTTACAATCAGCAAAGACCTATTTTTCAAAACAAACCACCACAAACCGATGATAAAAAGCCAAATTTAGAAGATATGATGTCGAAGCTAGTTGAATCTCAAACGTAGTTTTTCACATCTCAGAAACAAACCAATGAACAAAATGCTCAAGCATTTAGAAATCAACAAGCTTCTATCCAAAATTTGGAACAAGAAGTAAGTAACCTAGCAAGGTTGATAGGTGAAAGAAAAACGGAAAGTCTACCTAGTGATACAAATGCTAACCCCCGGAATGAAACAACTAAAGCCATTACCACGAGAAGTGGTATTACAATTAAACCACCTGAAATACCTGTAATTTCTGATGATGCTATTCCTACTCTACAAGAACCGCAATCTGAACAAGAAAAGGAAACAGAACCGGTAGTTGAAAAGGTTAATGAAAATAACACAGTTAAGGCTAAACCTTATGTTAAACCATATCAACCACCACTTCCTTACCCGAGTAAAATGAGAAAAGAAAGACATGAAGCCGAGCAATCTAAATTCTTGGATATGTTTAAACAAATAAATGTAAATCTTCCTTTCATTGATGTGATATCAGGAATGCCAAGATATGCTAAATTCTTAAAAGATCTAATCACAAATAGAAAGAAAATGGAAGAACTCTCGGCTGTTACAATGAATGCTAATTGTTCTGCAGTGTTGTTGAATAAGATACCAGAAAAATTATCAGATCCAGGAAGTTTCACAATTCCATGTTTTCTGGGTAGTCTTAATTCAATAGAAGTATTGGCAGACTTAGGTGCTAGTATAAATTTAATGCCATATTCATTATACACTAAACTAGACCTTGGAGAATTGAAACCAACACGAATAAGTATACAACTAGCCGATCGATCAGTAAAATATCCTAGAGGGATAATGGAAAACATGCTAGTTAAAGTTGGTACTTTAGTATTTCCAGTAGATTTTGTTATTCTGGCCATAGAAGAAGATTCTCGAGTTCTTCTCATATTAGGAAGACCATTCTTAAATAATAGACATGTTCGGTAAAAAAACTGACCCTAAGTATAGAGGACGAGAGTGTTACATTCTCTGTTGATAGAGCCATGCAACAATCACAATCTGCAGATGATACATGTTATTATATTCAAACTATAGATTCACATGCAGAATTGTTAGAAGAATTTCTAGAATTACAAGGAACAGGAGAATGTTCTTTAGGAGAAGGAACTGAACCAATTAATGAAGCTGAAATGTTAGCTACACTTATGGCTAATGGATATGAACCAACAACAGAAGAAATTCAAATGCTAAAAGAGGAAGACAGATATCGATACAAATCATCGATAGAAGAACCACCAAAATTAGAGTTAAAGCCACTTCCAACCCATTTGGAATACGCTTATTTACATGGTGAATCTAAATTACCTGTAATAATATCGTCTTCTCTTACCGAAAATGAAAAATCTCAACTCATTTCTGTGCTAAAAGCTCATAAACCAGCTATTGAATGGAAGATTCATGACATTAAAGGCATAAGTCCTTCGTATTGCACACATAAAATCCTTATGGAAGAAGGCCATAAAACGTATGTGCAACGCCAACAAAGACTAAATCCTAATATGCAAGATGTTGTTAAGAAAGAAATTATTAAACTGCTCGATGCAGGTTTAATTTATCCAATCTCTGATAGTCCATGGGTAAGCCGAGTTCAATGCGTACCTAAGAAGGGTGGCATGACTGTCATCACAAATGAAAAAAATAAGCTTATTCCTACTAGGATTGTAACAGGATGGCGTGTTTGTATTGATTATAGAAAATTAAATGACGCCACCAGAAAAGATCACTTTCCCTTACCTTTCATTGATCAAATGTTGGAAAGATTAGCCGGAAATAGTTACTATTGTTTTCTTGACGGTTTCTCCGGATATTTTCAAATCCCAATAGCACCCGAGGACCAAGAGAAAACTACATTCACGTGCCCTTATGGTACTTTTACTTACAAACGCATGTCATTTGGACTTTGCAACGCCCCTACAACCTTTCAAAGGTGCATGATGGCGATTTTTCACGACATGATAGAAGAATGCATGGAAGTTTTCATGGATGACTTTTCAGTCTTCGGTGATACATTTGAATCATGTCTAGTTAATCTTGAACGAATGCTTATTAGATGTGAACAATCAAATCTAGTTATTAATTGGGAGAAATGCCATTTCATGGTTAGAGAAGGCATTGTTCTTGGTCATAAAATTTAAAAAGAAAGAATTGAAGTAGATAGAGCTAAAGTAGATGTAATTGCTAAACTTCCACATCCCACCAATGTTAGAGGAGTTAGGAGTTTTCTAGGGCATGCCGGTTTTTACCAACATTTCAAAAAAGATTTTTCTAAAATTACCACTCCTATGAATAAACTCCTAGAAAAGGATGCTCCATTCATCTTTTCAGATGAATGCATCAAATCTTTTAATATTCTTAAAGAAAAACTCACTAATGCGCCGATCATGATAACTCCAAATTGGAATCTACCATTTGAACTCATGTGCGATGCAAGTGATTTTGCAATGGGAGCCGTTTTAGGACAAAGGATTGAAAAACTATTTCAACCTATTTATTATGCTAGTAAGACATTACAAGGAGCACAAACAAATTATACAACTACTGAAAAAGAACTCCTTGCTATTGTCTTTCCTTTTGACAAATTTTGTTCATATCTCGTTCTAGCTAAAACGGTGGTCTATACCGACCATTCTGCTCTTAGATACCTATTTTCAAAATAAGATGCCAAACTACGATTAATCCGTTGGATCTTACTCTTACAAGAGTTTGAAATTGAAATCCGAGACAAAAAGGGAGCAGAGAATCTCGCCGCTGATCATCTTTCTCGTCTTGAGAATCCCGAATTAGAAGTTCTAAATGAATCGGCCATACAAAATAACTTCCCTGATGAATAACTATTGAAGATAGATTATAGTGAAATTCCATGGTTTGCAGACTATGAAAACTACTTAGTATGTGGATTCCTTGAAAAAGGGTTGTCTTACCAAAAACGAAAGAAATTCTTTAGTGATATAAAACACTATTTCTGGGAAGATCCACATTTGTTTAAAAGTTGTCCCGATGGAATAATACGCTGATGTGTATTCGGGGATGAAGCTAGTCAAATCTTAAACCATTGTCACACAGGACCAACAGGAGGGCATTATGGGCCTCAACTCACAGCAAGAAAAGTTTACGATGCTGGATTCTATTGGCCTACAATTTTCAAAGACGCACACCTTCTTTGTAAATCCTGCGATGCTTGTCAAAGGGCCGGAAAAATAAGTCAACGTGATGAAATGCCACAAAATGTCATTCAAGTATGTGAAGTATTTGACGTTTGGGGTATTGACTTTATGGGTCCATTTCCAAAATCTCATAATAATCTCTACATTCTCGTTGCCATTGATTATGTATCTAAATGGGCAGAAGCACAAGCTCTCCCGACTAACGATGCACGAGTTGTAGTCAACTTTTTAAAATGTCTTTTTGCTAGGTTCGAAATATCGAAAGCTTTAATAAGTGATTAAGGTACTCATTTTTGTAATAATCAACTTGAGAAAGTTCTCAAAAGATATGGAGTAACTCATAAAATCTCCACTGCTTATCATCCACAAATAAGTGGACAAGTTGAAAATACCAACCGAGCTTTAAAACGTATTCTAGAGAAAACCGTAGGATCAAATCCGAAGGAATGGTCCATGAAATTGGAGGATGCACTCTGGGCTTTTAGAACAGCCTACAAAACTCCAATTAGAACCACACCTTTTAAACTCGTTTACAGAAAAGCATGTCATCTTCCAGTAGAAATTGAGCACAAAGCATTTTGGGCTTTGAAGACATGTAATCTTGATTTGCATGAAGCCGGACGTCTACGGTTAAGTCAATTAAACGAATTAGAAGAATTAAGACATGAAGCATACGAAAATTCGTTAATCTATAAGGAAAGAACGAAGAAATGACATGATAAAAGAATCAGAAGTTCAAAAGAATTTAAAGAAGGAGACAGAGTTCTTCTTTTCAATTCATGATTCAAGCTATTTCCTGGAAAATTGAAATCAAGATGGTCTGGACCATTCATAGTCAAAAGAGTTTTCCCATATGGAACAATAGAGTTGATAAATTCAAATGGGATTGAATTTAAAGTTAATGGTCACAGAGTTAAACATTACATACATGGTCCGTTGGAAGTCGACAATGAAGTCAATCATAATTTCACCACCCAAGAAAACCCTCAGAATGAAAACATAAAAATGTTATCAACAACATATGAAAAACCAAAATTGGAAAACGGGGAAGCTTCAAATTGGAGTAATGAAGAAGAATTCCTATATAAACCTCCCATTCCAAGAAACGAAGAAAAATGTGAACAAGAAGTTCAAGTAGAAGTGAAAGAACCAAGAAAAGATCACTTGGAAAAGGTTAACAAACCAACTCTACTTACTAAAGTAGGAGACCCAGGTGAATTTATCATTTCTTGCTTGCTTAACGATGGTGCTATGTATAATGGACTCGCAGATTTAGGAGCAAGTGTAAATGTTATGCCTCTTTCCTTATACAAAAGATTAGGTGTGGGTAAATTAAGACCAACCAAAATAGGTGTTCAATTATTTGATCAAACCATTAAACACCCGGTTGGAATAGCAACCAATTTACTTGTTAAAGTGGAAAGTTTGACCTTTGTTGCAAATTTCATAGTTATTAATATGGAGGAAGACCTTGATATTCCTCTAATTTTAGGTCGCCCATTTTTAGCAACCGCCGAGGCGTTCATTGATGTAAGAGAAGGTAGAATGACACTTAAGGATGGTGACAAATAGATCACCTTTGTGAACCGAAAGTTTAGATTTTCACCAACCAAAACTGTTGAACCAATAAAAATGCCTAAGTGTGGGAAAGATGAAGCAACAACCAATGATGACCTGATAACAAAAGAACCCCGTTGTTAATACGAAATTAGATGAACCCATTTTTAACAGTTCAACGAAAAAACTTTATAAACGGATTCAAGATTGTAGGATTAAGGGGAACTTTAAGTTATGTAACCGATTAGTATCCAATTTGTCGCCTAAAGAAAAGGCAATGTTAGTTGAATTTGTGAAAGTTACAGAGGAAATCAACAATTGGCTTGAAGAAAAAGTCAGAGATATACAAGTTGTTGATAGTCCAATTAAAAATGAAGTTAATCACAATTTCGACACCACAGCTAACTAAATGTGGGGAGAATCAAATCTTTTTAGGATAATATGTATTTCTGTTAGAGTTAGATATTCTGTTTTCGTGTAGTTTTCGAGAACGGAATCCAAATGGTCTTTCCCTAGCAGACCCTAAAGAACTAGTCTTCTCCCTCTATTCTGAATTTTTAATTTTTTTTAGGTTTTACGAGATGAAGAATTCCTTTGATTTGAACCATGGTCTAATGCTACACGCTTTGATTACTAAACGTAATAATGACATACTCCCGAGTGACTTGGTGTCAGTAATAAGAGGCAGATGTGACGAAGTAAGGAAAGAACTCAGGAAAGATCATCATAAGACACATTTTGGTAAAGGAAAATCAAAATCTGTAACAAAAAGAAGAGCACGACACCTTGAAAGATGTTATAAATGCGGAAAATGGTCACACGAAGGTAAATGTTCAAATAATCAAACATATTCAAATACCGAAATTGTTACTCTATGCAGAGAAGGACCGTTTATATGTTTAGATGAAAAGATATTGAAGAATCGAGGTTACGCTTATGTATCTATGGAAAACCAAATCACACGACTCTCCTATGAGTCGGCTAAAGCAGGTCTCTGAGAATTCTTTCTCACAGGTAAGTATGTACAGTTTTTATTTTTATTTTTATTGCTTTTAACCTTTTGATAATAAAGGCTGAATCGTTCGCTATAAAGTATTAAATTGATATTCAATAAAATTAGGTATGCGTAACCGAAAATATTGATATCATACAAAAATTTATTACATCACTGTGAAATTTACCATTTATTCTTAAGGTATAAATATCTTTAATCAATCATTCTAAAATATTTCAGAAATTCGTCAGGAGTAAAACTAGGTAATGGAACCAAAATTACTTTACCGAAAAGAGGGGCGTATATTTTTGATAATATTTGATTGATTAAAGTGGAATAAAAGACCAAAAAGATTTTTAATTTTAATTTTTACCTTGTTTTTAAAATTAATATATAAATATTAAATTATTAATGTAAATTTTTAAAATCAATATATTTAAGTTTTTAAATATTTTAAAAATTAATATTTTTAATATAAGTTTGTAAAATTAATGTATAAAAATATTAATTATATTTATATGAATTTTTAATTTTATGCATTTTTAATTTAAGTTTGGTATGAATTTAAAAACAAAAATTTACTTTATTTCATTAAGTTAAAAATTTGATATTTAAAATTTGTCATGAGAAGATGAAAAGATATTGAAGAATCGAGGTTACGCTTATGTATCTATGGAAAACCAAATCACACGACTCTCCTATGAGTCGGCTAAAGCAGGTCTCTGAGAATTCTTTCTCACAGGTAAGTATGTACAGTTTTTATTTTTATTTTTATTGCTTTTAACCTTTTGATAATAAAGGCTGAATCGTTCGCTATAAAGTATTAAATTGATATTCAATAAAATTAGGTATGCGTAACCGAAAATATTGATATCATACAAAAATTTATTACATCACTGCGAAATTTACCATTTATTCTTAAGGTATAAATATCTTTAATCAATCATTCTAAAATATTTCAGAAATTCGTCAGGAGTAAAACTAGGTAATGGAACCAAAATTACTTTACCGAAAAGAGGGGCGTATATTTTTGATAATATTTGATTGATTAAAGTGGAATAAAAGACCAAAAAGATTTTTAATTTTAATTTTTACCTTGTTTTTAAAATTAATATATAAATATTAAATTATTAATGTAAATTTTTAAAATCAATATATTTAAGTTTTTAAATATTTTAAAAATTAATATTTTTAATATAAGTTTGTAAAATTAATGTATAAAAATATTAATTATATTTATATGAATTTTTAATTTTATGCATTTTTAATTTAAGTTTGGTATGAATTTAAAAACAAAAATTTACTTTATTTCATTAAGTTAAAAATTTGATATTTAAAATTTGTCATGAGTTGAAGACTAGGTCATTGAACCGAAATTGCTTTACCTGAGGGCGGGACGAGAAATTTTATTATCATTATTTTTAATCTTATTTGATTTAAAGTATGCCAAAAACATTTAAAAAAAAACTCAAAAATCTTTACTTTTAAAACAATCGCTTTAAAAACGAAAAAATTTAAATTTTGTCGAGGGACGGAATAGGTAAACATACCGAAACTACCTAAAGTAAAAAGAAACAAAATTTTAATAAATTATTAATTTAAATTGTTTTAATAAATAAAGATTTTATAAAAAAAAATAATAATAAAAATATTATGAATGTTTGTAGTTTATCTTATGTACACAACAGGGTAAAACAGCACACTTTCAAAGACTGGCATTAAGTTCAGCAAAAGCTACTAATTTTGACGATAAAACGAAAAAAAAATGTGATGTAACAACAAGACGGAATGAACAAATGATGTGCACCATTTATCATTCAACAAACAAAGGCCAATATGTTTGGACACTTTAGTAAAATTTAATCATTTTTCTACGCTACTCACCCTCAATAATTTATATTGTACTGATTTCTTGCAAATGAGGGCATTACAAGATCTTAAGTGTGGGAAGGGGTTAAATTCTTTCGAATTTTTAAAATTTTAAATTTAAATACTTGGTTACCATTAAAAATACTAGTAACGCAGTAGTTGTATTAGAATCTGGTGCTTTATGATAATAAAGAACAGCCCTAGTCTTATATACTGACTACCCAATTCTAGTAAAAATTTTTAAAATTTTCAAATAAATGAATTCAAAATCATGTTTATACATATTTATGAACGATAAAACTAGGTGTTAACACCGAAATTATTGTTACCTCAGAAAGGACATAAATTGAGAAACAACTCAAAATGTTAGAATTCATTTAAAATGGAATAGAGGAAAATAAAAAGGCAAAGAAAGGAAAATAAAAGCCAAGTGTGGGAAAAATTTACCAAATTATTTAGAACATATATCACATATTTTTGTACAAACAATTGAAGATACTTTTGTTTTAGACAATTTTATCAGTTTTACCCAATTTCTTATAATATATTTGAAAGAAATGATGGATCTACATGATGAATCAATTCCATCATTAAAAGGAAGTAAAGTCTTCCGAAAAAGAAACGCGCTTCTTGATTTAGGTCAGGAAGTTGTCGTCCAGACCAGTTGTAGTGTCTACGAAAAACCTTGAAAAGTTTTCTCGAAAATCAGCTGGAAATCCACGGACCTCAGCATCAAACAGGGTCGCCAAGTGGTCAGACTTATCCTAACTATGAGAGGATCTGTCTCGTACAATGGGGGCACCGTGCAAATTAGCTTATAAGACTAATGAATCAGATCCCCAGAAAGGATAATCTCCTTAAAGATCAAAAATCAGCTTTTAAGACTGATATTACTCAATCCTTGGGATTGACCTTAAAGAATGAGAATTCAAAGTCATGGAATTTGATGATATCTAAACTCAAGCTTCAATGAGAAAATATTTTGATCAAAATTACAAACCGATTTGTTTTCTGAAAACCTATTTTCAATGGGTTCATTACCATTGAACATAAAATCCTAAGAATTCACCTAGAATTCATTAGGTCACCTGAACCAAATCGGGTGTCAACTGTAAGAACGGTGGTTGCATAGCATGGTCGAAGACATGACCTTGTGCCAGAAAAAAAAAACTATAGGGTGATCTTTAATATTGCTACTACAAAGGATAGTAATTGCATCCGACACGATATAGACCATAATCAAAAGCATGTCACGGGACATTGCCTTAACAGTTGCTTCTTCAACGCTTTCCTTTACAACCGGACGGTAGTTTACCGAAAGGTAATATACGGAGCAAGTATACTGGATGTGTTGCTTTCCTAATACAAGGTTAGCAACTGGGTGACACAAAAGCGCAAGTTTTAAGCTAAAATTTTCAAATCTGAAACCCACAAAACCCACAAAAAAATATATATTTTGCAAACACTGGTGAAGGGTTATTCCGAAAAACTTATCTAGGGTAAAAGCTAGATTGAATTTTCAAAAGATCAAATGTTTTCATAAAGATCCAATTTCTTAAAGGATCTAAATTTTTATAGTCATGTGGGACTGTAAACCACAGCGTTACTATCATTGTTCATAGCACCAAATCGAAATTAAAGTGTGAAGAATAAAGAAGTGATTCTAGTATTTTTATTACAAGACTATATTGCTTGAGGACAAGCAATGCTCAAGTGTGGGAATATTTGATAATGCTAAAAACGAACATATATTTCATAGCATTATCCCTCAAGAAAAACAAGCTTTGAGTTGCAATTGTTCTATTTACAAGTGATATTCGTTTAAGTAATAAAAGGTGAAGATAAAAGACAGATTCGACGAATTGAAGACGCAAACTACCAAAAAGCTCAAAAGTACAAAGTACAATCAAAGTGGTTCAAATTATTGATGAGAAACGTCTAAAAATTACAAGAGTACGAGCCGCAAAACACAAAGTACAAGATATTATATAATACGAAAAGACGTTCGAAAATCCGGAACCGGGACCAGAGTCAACTCTCAACACGCGACGCAACGGACTAAAAATTACAAGTCAACTATGCACATAAATATAATATAATATATAAATAATTCTTAAAATTATATATATATATATATATATATATATATATATATATATATATATATATATATATATATATATTATATTTATTTATTAAAATCGTCGGCAAATAAAAAACAAAAGTATGTGAGCTGTAAAAGAAGACCATGCGATCGCATGGTGCACTGTATCAGCTCAGGTCCTATAAAGTTCGCGTGTTTTGGCCGAAAATAACACACCTTTTTCTTTCCACTCTCTCTCACGATATATATATATATATATATATATATATATATATATATATATATATATATATATATATATATATATATATATATATATATATATAAAATTTATAATTTTAATTTTAATTTTAATTTAATAATAATAAGGGTATGTTAGCGAATGTTGTAAGTGTGTAAGTCGAAATTCTGTCCGTGTAACGCTACGCTATTATTAATCATTGTAAGTTATGTTCAACCCTTTTAAATTAATGTCTCGCAGCTAACTTATTATTATGCTTATTTAATGCCGAAGTAATCGTGATGTTGGGCTAAATATTAAGATTGGGTAATAGGGCTTTGGACCATAATTGGGGTTTGGATAAAAGAATGACACTTGTGGAAATTAGACTATGAGCTATTAATGGGCTTTATGTTAAGTAAATGATACCTAGTTAATTTAATATATAGACTTACAATTTGACGTATTTATATATAACCACATACGCTTAATCGGGTACGGTGGGCGGGATATCTATAAATACCAATAATTGTTCATTTTACCGAACACGGGAATGGATTAATAGTTAATGGACTCATTAAAACAGGGGTGGATTACATTCAAGGGTAATTGGTGTAATTGTTAACAAAGTAGTAAAACCTTGGATTACACACAGTCGATAACCTGGTGTATTCATTAAACAAAGTATTAAGACCTTGTTACAATTCGAATCCCCAATTAGTTGGAATATTTGACTTTGAGTATAAGGATAATTTGAAGAAGACTCTCGCACTTTATATTTATGACTGATGGACTATTATGGGCAACACCGTATGGACATATCGAACATTCCAGGACAAAGGACAATTAACCCATGGTAATAAATTAAAATCAACACGCCAAACATCATGATTACGGAAGTTTAAATAAGCATAATTATTTTATTTCATATTTCATCGCACTTTTATTTACTGTCATTTTATTTAATTGCACTTTTAATTATCGTACTTTTTAATTATCGCAATTTTATTTATTGTCATTTTATTTATAGCACTTAAATTTATCGCACTTTAATTATTGTCATTTATTTTACGCTTTAAATTAAGTTATATTTATTTTTAATATTTTACATTAGGTTTTAACTGCGACTAAAGTTTTAAAATCGACAAACCGGTCATTAAACGGTAAAAACCCCCTTTTATAATAATAATATTACTTATATATATATATATATATATATATATATATATATATATATATATATATATATATATATATATATATATATATATATATATATATATATATATGTATATATATATATGTATATATATATATATATGTATGTATATATATATGTATATATATATATATATATATATTTATATTTATACAAATATAGTTTTAAAAATATAGCGTTAAACTTGGCTAGTTCCGTGTGGACGAACCGGACTTACTAAAAAATACACTACTGTACGATTAGGTACACTGCCTATAAGTGTTGTAGCAAGGTTTAGGTATATCCACCCTGTAACGACCCGACCAAAGCCATTATTGACGGCGCCGTTAACTTAGGTCCCGTTGCGTGGTCGTAGTCCCTATATGAGACTCGTTTGACCAAAATTATGTCGCTTTCATTTGAAAGGTACAAGACTTGCAAGTTTAGTTTACAAAACCGTTCGACAACAAGTCTAAGTTTACAAAAGTCATAAAGTATAAATGAAATAACTTGCGACATAATATAAGTTGAAAAACACAGTTGCTATATATAGCGTAAGTAAGTAGACAAAAGTTTGAATCCAAAAATGCTATCCCTAGCGTATGCATGCATGGTAGACTCCAATCAAGTAATCAAAGAGTGCGGAAGCGTATAACAAATAGCCATGTGAAAACCTGAGAAAACATAGAAGAATCTGTCAACGCAAAAACGTTGGTGAAATCATAGGTTTAAGTAAGTGAGTAAAAGTAAAGTAAGTCGAACCACAAGATTTGCAAAGTTGAAATAATAGTAGTACATTCTAAAAGTTAATATTCACGAGCACCCAATTATCAAAGCTTAACGTTCCGTCCGTTGAATACCCCATCAATTAGTGCTAGAACAACACTGTTCCCGAAAATATATTTCATTCGTAAACGGTAGCGAACCGTTTGAATGAGGGTTTGTCAAACCCATATGGCCATATAACATAAGTTCTCGCTTACACCATCTGATGTAACTAATGATAATCGGATTGAGGATTTTTGTTCTAAACTCGTATGTAGAATGTTTGTTTTCCCGTTCTTGTGTTCACTTAGTTCAAAAGAATCGTTTATGTTTTCTCATCCCAAAAGTAAGTTCAAAAGAGTAAAAAGTGGGACTATGATCTCACCTCGAGTGCACGAGTATAAAAGTACTTCACAAAGTAAACGTGTGCATGAAAGTTGCTTAGCCTTGACCTAAACAAGTAAGTTATATCAATTAACCGGTTACGACACAAGGTCGAGCGAAATGTGTTCAATTAGTCCTATGGCTCGTTACGACTCGAATAGTATAGCATGTGAATCACGTTGTCAAGTTTCATGCAAGAATCAAGTATAAAAGCATGTTAGAACGATTGTATAAAAGTTTGGTTAAGTTTGACTAAAAGTCAAACTTGGTCAAAGTCAACGAAAAAGTCAACACGTTCGGGTCGGGTCCCAAACTATTTTTCTAAGCTTAGAAGTCATATATGAGCATGTTGGCCAAGTTACAGGTTAATCGGAGGTGCGTAGCATAGCAAACATTTTTCGAAATTTGACAAAGTAGGTCAGAACCCAAACACGGCTATTGCCGCGCCGCGGCCAGAGGTGTCGCGCCGCGACATTAGGCGTGGCCTGGTACCTGGCCAGTTTCAAAAGTTCAAGTCTTGATCCAAAATTCAATTTAGCACAAAACGCAAACCGTAAACACTTAGAATACGCATCTTATATCATTGGAAAGCTCTTTTGACAAGGAATACAATTAACTACCTTTCACAAGCAAAAACATCAATTACAATAACCGAAAACTCGTCAATTGATCAAGAAAGGTTTATTTTCAAAGTTTCAAGTTCGTAAAACGTATTTCATGATTCGGGAATCCAATTTACACATACGATATGCCGTTTCGAAGGTAATGAAACATACATTACAACTAATCACTAACTAATAACATTTCATGGCATTCAAAGCATCAAAATTCCATTTCAAGTTCATCAAACCCTAACCCAAATCCACCAAAACCAATAATCGAGTTTATGGAGTTTTCTCAAGCAACCTACACATCAAATTGAAGCTAGTGATACTAGTAACACAATTAAAACATGAACTTTAACAATCTAACAACATTAACTCATCCAAAATCAAAGATTAAGCACACCCATTTCAATTGTTCTTACTAGTTACTCAAAACAACAAATCGAGCAAGTAAAACATATATTCATGCTAGACACGAGCCATAGACACTAACTAACACAATTTCTAGTCAAAAACACGAATTTAAAGAAAATTAGAGTTTTAGAAATGTTACCCAAAATCGGTGAATTTGGTACCAAATCGAAGAGGATGATGAGAGGATCACGAATATGTAATTTGTTTTGAAGTTTGCTTCCCGATCCGGATTTAGATGATGATTTTATGAAGTTGGGGTTTGTGTGTGTTCTTGCTAGAGAGAAAGAGAGAGAGAGGGAGATGGTTGAATGGTGGTGATTGGGGTGGACTAGTTGACCTAGTCAACTAGTTTGCCCCGTGTCAATTTTAGTCCCTCGAGTTTAGAAGCGGGTGCGGGATTTTACCGAACGAATATTTTGAAAACGCTCGAGTAAATGAGTGATGTTATAATTAAATAACGGAAATATTATGAACGTTAGTCAACGGAAACTACGAATTTAAATAACGAAGGGTATTATTTTAAAAAAAAGACGGTGTTAAAATAAATTTAACGGAAAAACACGGGATGTTACATTATCCACACCTCAAAAGAAATTTCGTCCCGAAATTTAGTTGGAAGTAGTAGTTGTTGAATCTTCCTCGAGATCTTGCGTTGTAAATTCTACGGATAAGTGAAGGTACGTCCTTGGGCATTTCAACGAACTTGACGGTCGGGATCATATGTTGTTTACGGTTTGGTTTCACGATTTATGGTTTCAACCGGTCCTCCTAGGAAGTGAGGGTTATCGTCGATAGTGAGTTCATCAAAGGAGATAACAAGTTCCCGTTTCGCAAAACACGTCTTTGAGTTGATACATCGAATGTAGGATGAACGGAGACCCAAAATGAGTCGGAAAAGTCTAAACGGCTAGCGACGGGTCCAAAACACCCCAAGAATTTAAAGGATCAAAATATCGCGGATTTAACTTCCTACGTTTCCCGAAACGGATTGCACCTTTCCAAGGTGCGACTCTTAACGTGACGCGGTTTCCCACGTTGAATTTGAAATGTTTACGTCTAACATCGGCGTAGCTCTTGGTGGTTACGAGTCGCGTAGGGTTTTACCTGAATATGAATAAATTTTCTCGGTTGCTCATAAATAACCGCGGCCCCGGTGAATTGATCATCGTTTACTTGGTTCGACAAAGGAGAATGACGTTTCCGGTCACATGTGGTTTCAAAAGGAGTGACGTTAAAACTCGAATGAAAATCATTGTAGTACGAGGATTCGGTTAAAGGAAAATACTTTTCTCAAGTAAATTTGAAGTTGGTAATACAAATTCGTATTATAGTTTTCAAGACTTAAATCGTATGTTTGTTCGGTCCGTCGGGTTGTGGATGGTACGCGGTACTCATGTCTAAACGCGGTCCCGAGGCTTTTTGTAAGGTACTCCAAAATCTAGAAGTGAAACGAGGATCTCGGTCCGAAACGAAGTATATCTCCTTAAGATATATTTTGAACAAGTTTTTGTTTCTTAAGAATTTTCGCGCCGCGGAAGATTTATCGATTTCCGAAAACGTTCATTAGGACTATTCTCCCTCGTGGTGAATACTTGTATAATGTGAAGAGTCTCTCTCTCCATTGAGAATTTTGATAAAAGATTTCCTTATACGGAAGTACGAGTGTAATGCGAGAGAAGTTTCCGCCTCGATGTGAGCATATCAAGCATGTTGTAGTTCGTCGATAAAACTGTGCGAAAACAAAATAGTATACACGTGTAACATACGTCTGATATTGAAAGAATTTGCCATTCATTTGGAAGCATAAATATGGTTCGACAATAATCGAAGATGTGTCCCGGGTATGGTTGTTATCAGTATTCTCGGAGTTTTCAGATGTCCAAACATGAATAGATGAAGTCATGTACATGGCACATGGTGCTGTTTAGGTTGATCGAGTCTAACCACCATCACGCGTCACTAGAACTTTGGTATGTCTTACCGTAATATAACCACGTTGATCGAGTGTCGTTATATTACGCTAACTCATACCTCCATTCCCACATCACTCTATAGATTCAAGTTCGTGTCATCACGAAAATCTAAAATGAACAAAATGTAACGACGTCTCAAACGTGACTCGTATTAAATCGAAATAGTTTCTACAACTCTAAAGAAGCGTTTCCCCGCGGGAAGTGTATAAATGATTGTTAACGTCAAATCGGTTCGATTCAAACAATAATGTATTTAGGTATGAAAAGAGTAACGAGTCATGATAACGAGTAGCACGCAACCGTAGTGATAAATGTTGATGACGATACTCACCTAGAGTAGTGATGGTAGTAACACCAAAAAGTAGATAGTAAGAAACACCAGTGGGAAACCGATAGTAAGTTGAAACGGTGGCAATTAACAATTCGGGAGACAGAGTTCCCGAACAAGTGTGACTAATGAAGTCGTCGTCATCCATACGTGTATGAATCATGAATTTACGTGTGTTACCAAAAAGTGGCGGAATACGAGTTCGTACGATGAAGGTTGGGTACCATTAAAAAGTTTGCCTAAGAATGATTCAAGTATAATGCACAAGTAGTCAAGTAAGTGCTATCTATAGCAAATGTATGTCAGAATGCAAATGCTAACTATCCGGTTGTAGTCTAGACTCACTAATGCGTCCTAACGACTCTGTTAGACACACTAATGCACGTCCTAGTTCCCTACAACCAATGCTCTGATACCACTTGTAACGACCCGACCAAAGCCATTATTGACGGCGCCGTTAACTTAGGTCCCGTTGCGTGGTCGTAGTCCCTATATGAGACTCGTTTGACCAAAATTATGTCGCTTTCATTTGAAAGGTACAAGACTTGCAAGTTTAGTTTACAAAACCGTTCGACAACAAGTCTAAGTTTACAAAAGTCATAAAGTATAAATGAAATAACTTGCGACATAATATAAGTTGAAAAACACAGTTGCTATAAATAGCGTAAGTAAGTAGACAAAAGTTTGAATCCAAAAATGCTATCCCTAGCGTATGCATGCATGGTAGACTCCAATCAAGTAATCAAAGAGTGCGGAAGCGTATAACAAATAGCCATGTGAAAACCTGAGAAAACATAGAAGAATCTGTTAACGCAAAAACGTTGGTGAAATCATAGGTTTAAGTAAGTGAGTAAAAGTAAAGTAAGTCGAACCACAAGATTTGCAAAGTTGAAATAATAGTAGTACATTCTAAAAGTTAATATTCACGAGCACCCAATTATCAAAGCTTAACGTTCCGTCCGTTGAATACCCCATCAATTAGTGCTAGAACAACACTGTTCCCGAAAATATATTTCATTCGTAAACGGTAGCGAACCGTTTGAATGAGGGTTTGTCAAACCCATATGGCCATATAACATAAGTTCTCGCTTACACCATCTGATGTAACTAATGATAATCGGATTGAGGATTTTTGTTCTAAACTCGTATGTAGAATGTTTGTTTTCCCGTTCTTGTGTTCACTTAGTTCAAAAGAATCGTTTATGTTTTCTCATCCCAAAAGTAAGTTCAAAAGAGTAAAAAGTGGGACTATGATCTCACCTCGAGTGCACGAGTATAAAAGTACTTCACAAAGTAAACGTGTGCATGAAAGTTGCTTAGCCTTGACCTAAACAAGTAAGTTATATCAATTAACCGGTTACGACACAAGGTCGAGCGAAATGTGTTCAATTAGTCCTATGGCTCGTTACGACTCGAATAGTATAGCATGTGAATCACGTTGTCAAGTTTCAAGCAAGAATCAAGTATAAAAGCATGTTAGAACGATTGTATAAAAGTTTGGTTAAGTTTGACTAAAAGTCAAACTTGGTCAAAGTCAACGAAAAAGTCAACACGTTCGGGTCGGGTCCCAAACTATTTTTCTAAGCTTAGAAGTCATATATGAGCATGTTGGCCAAGTTACAGGTTAATCGGAGGTGCGTAGCATAGCAAACATTTTTCGAAATTTGACAAAGTAGGTCAGAACCCAAACACGGCTATTGCCGCGCCGCGGCCAGAGGTGTCGCGCCGCGACATTAGGCGTGGCCTGGTACCTGGCCAGTTTCAAAAGTTCAAGTCTTGATCCAAAATTCAATTTAGCACAAAACGCAAACCGTAAACACTTAGAATACGCATCTTATATCATTGGAAAGCTCTTTTGACAAGGAATACAATTAACTACCTTTCACAAGCAAAAACATCAATTACAATAACCGAAAACTCGTCAATTGATCAAGAAAGGTTTATTTTCAAAGTTTCAAGTTCGTAAAACGTATTTCATGATTCGGGAATCCAATTTACACATACGATATGCCGTTTCGAAGGTAATGAAACATACATTACAACTAATCACTAACTAATAACATTTCATGGCATTCAAAGCATCAAAATTCCATTTCAAGTTCATCAAACCCTAACCCAAATCCACCAAAACCAATAATCGAGTTTATAGAGTTTTCTCAAGCAACCTACACATCAAATTGAAGCTAGTGATACTAGTAACACAATTAAAACATGAACTTTAACAATCTAACAACATTAACTCATCCAAAATCAAAGATTAAGCACACCCATTTCAATTGTTCTTACTAGTTACTCAAAACAACAAATCGAGCAAGTAAAACATATATTCATGCTAGACACGAGCCATAGACACTAACTAACACAATTTCTAGTCAAAAACACGAATTTAAAGAAAATTAGAGTTTTAGAAATGTTACCCAAAATCGGTGAATTTGGTACCAAATCGAAGAGGATGATGAGAGGATCACGAATATGTAATTTTTTTTGAAGTTTGCTTCCCGATCCGGATTTAGATGATGATTTTATGAAGTTGGGGTTTGTGTGTGTTCTTGCTAGAGAGAAAGAGAGAGAGAGGGAGATGGTTGAATGGTGGTGATTGGGGTGGACTAGTTGACCTAGTCAACTAGTTTGCCCCGTGTCAATTTTAGTCCCTCGAGTTTAGAAGCGGGTGCGGGATTTTACCGAACGAATATTTTGAAAACGCTCGAGTAAATGAGTGATGTTATAATTAAATAACGGAAATATTATGAACGTTAGTCAACGGAAACTACGAATTTAAATAACGAAGGGTATTATTTTAAAAAAAAGACGGTGTTAAAATAAATTTAACGGAAAAACACGGGATGTTACACACCCTATAAATAAATAAATAACTTGTGTAAAATTGTATCGTATTTAATAGTATTTCGTAGCAAAAATATAACTATTTCGTATACACCTCTACGCACATCAGATAATATTTTTGTAGACTTAAAATAATTAAAATAAAAATAAAGAAAATAAAAAGGATAAGCAAGGGGTGCCTCTCAAGAGCGCTTTGTTTATCAAGTCGTTACAGCTCAACTTTTCTTTGCCAGATCTTCAGAATGGATCAAAGGAGAAGAGGTGCTCCTCCTTATCGTGGTCTTCTAGATAAGCTTTTAGCGGGTGGCTGTTGACTTTGAAGTTACCAGTAGGTCCTTCTAATTCCACGGCTCCGTGTGGAAAAGCATGTATAACTTTGTATGGAACACTCCATCTTGATCTAAATTTTCCCTCGAACTTCTTGAATCGAGAATTAAAGAGCAGAACTTTATCTCCAGGAGCAAACTTTGTAGGGATCAATTTTGCATCATGTGCCAGCTTCGTTCGTTCCTTGTAGATATATGACATTTCGTACGCTTGGTCTCTTAATTCAGCGAGTTCATTCATCTGCATCTTACGATGCCTAGCGGTTACTGAGGGGTCGAGGTTGCAGGTCTTTAGTACCCAGAGGGCTTTATATTCTAGTTCCAGTGGAAGGTGACAGGCTTTTCCATAGATCATGCGGTAGGGTGTAGTTCCTAGAGGATTTTTGTAAGCAGTCCGGAATGCCCACAGAGCATCGTCTAGTTTCTCAGCCCATTTATTTCCATGATGGCCGACAGTGCATTCTAGGATTCTCTTGAGTGCTCTGTT